>NC_048278.1:38330893-38419029 GCF_009762535.1 Notolabrus celidotus
AAACCGTTAGCTAAATACTGTTAGCTAAAAATGTTGCTAATGCTGGAGAAAAATACCATTCTAATATTAGTATTTTCTCACCCTTAGTGACATCAAGGCCTCAAATACTGCTTTAAAAATGAGCTAATTAAAGGGACATTTTTCAGCTTGTGTTTTTTTTTGTCCTATTTAATGTATTATTTATTATTTATTAAGATAAGATAAACTTTATTGTCCCCATGGAGATAAATGCAGTGCTGCCCACAGTCAATAGGCCTACATTCATTATACCAATATTAAATAACATGCCCACTGTCAAAAATAACAAAACATGTCACTGTGCCAATGACACAACAAAATACCAATAATACGATCAAATACGATCAAATACCAATAATACAATAAAATACCAGTGTGGCAGTAAAAAGCAATGTCATGTTAAAATTAATGCTAGAGTAAGTCAACCCTCATACTCCTACTAGAGCATTATAGTGCAGATTAGATTAGCATCATCATTAGCTTCTACTAAGTGTTAGCTAGTCTAATAACTAACTTTGATCTCCTGTGTCATATTGTGATTTAATCCATAACTTAATTCATTATTATATCCATCTTCTAAAATGTCTATCTGTGTCTTTAAATAGTACTTCTAATCTTATTTTCAGAGATAGTATTTTTATATGTATGTGTCTGTATTTACTGTCTTGTTGTGAAGGTGAGGTGAGCTCACTGGGCCATAAAGCTCAAGTTGTTTTGGTGTAAACCTGTCTTCCTTAAAGTAAAACTAAAGGAGGTTTAAATGCCCCTGAATGACACAGACGACCTCAACCAGCTGTTTCTCTTCTGACTGAAAAATAAATAAAAGAAACGGTTGATTGAAAATCCTGGCAGCAAAAAAATCTGAAACACAGGCTGAAACATGAAACATGAGCAGCAGCTGCTGTCAGGACGAAACCTAAGGAAGCTTTCAACGAAATCTGCAGAGAAAATAAAAACAAAATTAAGTCCTGTTGAACAAAAAAAAAAAATCCTCCTAATATAAGATTCAAATATGTAACTTTTTTGAGTGCACTTCAAACAATCAAAAATGTCCTGATCATTTATTTTTATTCATTTGCAGGAGAAATATTTTTGGGCCTTCTGAGGACGAATAAAGCTTCAAGATTAAAATCAAATACAAGATGTGTGTGTGTGTGTGTGTGTGTGTGTGTGTGTTCAGGGAAATGATTATGAACCTGTAGGAATGTGTTTGTTGTGTGATTCTGAATGTGTGTGTGTGTGTGTGTGTGTGTGTGTGTGTTCAGGGAAATATGTGGTGGCGGCCGGTTTTTAAATCCAGCTCCTGATCACAAGCATCAAGATATCAAACGGACGCAGTCATTGTTGTTGTGAGGGTTTCTGCCTCTAATCCCAAATTGCAGCAGTATTTTCTTAATGCTAAGCCCGTAAATCCAGGGATCAGGCCGCCTAAAGAGCTGCGTGTGTGTGTGTGTGTGTGTGTGTGTGTGTGTGTGTGTGTGTGTGTGTGAGGTAGTAGGGGGTTAAGTTTGGAGAGGCTTCTTTCCCCTCTGTGTTGTCGGTGGTTATTAAAAGCATGATGCATAAAATCTCAGGATGTCAGAAAGAGGAGTGCAGTGAGGCTCCGGCCAGCCTGGTGCACACTTTATAAAACACACACACACATTTACACACTCACACACACTCACTCACACACACACAGATCCTCGCCTGCAGACACAGAGCAGGGCAGAGAACCCTTGAAAGCAGCTGACAGCAGTGAGTTTGGAGCAGCTCAGCAGGCAGGTGAGGAGGAACCAGAGAGCAGAGGGACGTGAACACACCTCACACACCTCACACACACGTCTCCTGAAACTCTGATTCAGCTCTTCAGGGGAAGACTTCACTCTGCTGGGACTCTCAGGTAAGAACAAGCAAAGCTTCATGTCTCTCCTGCTGGTGTTGAAAAGGCTGAAGGTGTGTCTGAGGTGAAGTTAAGGCCAGACGATCTGCTGGTTTTGGTTTGGTGATAATCTGCAGAGAAAAGCTGCTTTTGAAAATACTTGGGATTGTTTTAAGGAGTTTAGATCTTGGACGACGTGCTGATGATAATCTGGTGTTAAAGTGTGTTAAAGTGTGTTTGTGGATTACAGCTCTGTCTTATTGTTATATTGAAATAAGTGACTCATGGAAGAGAGAGGAAATATTCACTTAAACCGAATTTATAAAGTGAGAATGATCAACAGTTGTTTTTAATCTGGTGTGACATGAGAGGTGACAGGAGGATGACGTGGTTACGTAACAGCACAACAAACTGACACACGTGGAGTCCAGCTTTAAATATTAATGTTAAATTTACTCATGCAACGATTAAGTCTTCAAACACACAAAAATAATATATTTAATATGTGCACAATATTTGTTCTTTGCAGATGTGTTTGATACAAGAGGTGTTGTCTCCTTTAAGTCCAGTTCTATTATCTATAATTTAACATTTCCTCTTGTTAGAGTAAAAAACAAACAAAAAAAGAGGGATTAAATTTGCAAAAAAATCAGATATAAATCTGTAAATGTGTTCGCAATGATGGAAACAATAATGTGGATTCATGCATCATCATGTGAAAAGGCCCTCGCCGGCCTGCCAACGCCATCAGCTGAGTTTAAATCAGAGGCAGAGACCTGAAGGACAATTTTACACATTTAATATTTATCTTAATCATTTTAAAAAGAGGTCTATAAAATTAATTTGTTTGTAAAATCAGCATAAATAATTTTTCCAGTGATGATGAATATTTCCCAGCATGCCTCTGTGTTCAGTCGTCTGAAAATCCTTTATCCTGTTTGTGTTTTAAAGCTCCAGTGAGGAGTTTTTATGTGGTTATGAAACACACTGGAATTAACACAGATTCCTCCACATGGTCTTTAAAAGCACAGCAGACCACCAGCATGACGATTGATTACATCTGTGTGTTGATTTTTAATGTCTTTAACGATGGTCAGGGGGGTAGGTGTCAGATAACATGGTGATGTCATACGTTTAACTGTTTGAGAAAGCAGAGGAGATTTTTTTTGACACTTCTTAAACATGATCAGGCCAAATCAACAAAAGATCTAAGAGTTACCATTTTGTCCACAGGGGGCGCTTTAATCCTCACAACACAGGAGCTTTAATCAGTCCTGAGGATGGTTTTAAAATTATATTTAAAATAGTAAAAACCTACAGAAAAGCCAGACTGAGTAAATACGTTTTTAGTTTACGTTTAAAAATCTGAATATCTGTATCAGGTCTCCTCAGATCCTCCGGCAGGCTGGTCCATAGTTTAAAGATCCTTCTTTTTCAGAGCCTCATATTGTTATTATTTATTATTTAACATTATTTAATATTATAGCAGTATTATTTTAGAAAAAACTAGATCTCCTGACACCTTCACCTGATGAGGATTTATGAACTGTATAATAAAATAAGTCCTCTCCCCACAAAAATCCAGTTAACTGTGAACCCAGTTAAATGTTAATTCAATAGAAGAATATCACATTAAAGCTCCAGTGAGGAGTTTTTAACTGGTTATGAAACACACTGAAATTAACACTGAAGCCTCTTTAGGACCTCTGGAGCAGGATGACATCATCAGCGTAAAGAATCACTATTTCTTATTATGTATTTTTAATGTCTGAAACATGATAAGAATGTATGAAAGAGGATTTTTATAACTATGAAGATTAGAAGTTATGATTGGCGTCACGTGGTGCATCATGGGTAATGTATTTAAGGCACTTTGTTAAATCAAGAGAGGCTTTGAGTCCTAAAACAAATTAGAACCATGTTTTATAGAATATGATAACATATTTCAGAAATATATTTTTTATTTTAAGTAAAAAAATATTTACTTTAAAATGTTCTTTTAAAAAATGACATTTGAACTGTGAAACCGGCCTTCAGAATTTCTTGCATCCGATAACCAAAGCGTGATTTTTCAGGGTTGTTGTGGATCGTGGATTGGTGGGGCCCGATGTGATCCTTTATCAGGGGGCCCAGAGTGTCCCACGTGCTTTAACCCTCCTGCTGTGTTGAGGGTCAAATTGACCCATTTTAAAGTTCAAAAATAAAAATGTTAAAAGTATTTTTTTGCGATTTAACTTCTTCTGTTTGGTGTAATTAGCCTGAACAACGTATAAAATGAAAATGGTTCATTTCACATATTTGGACCCCCCCTGTGTGTTTATATCACATACTGTTCATGGGTCAATTTGACCCTGCAGTCAAAGTGGAGGCTAAAAGGGGCTAAATGTTCCCTTTGTAACTGTGTGATATATTTCACCCCAATCACTTTCCAGTGCACATAAAAAAGCTTTAACATGAATTTTCAAAAAAAATCCAGTGAGTTATCCTCATTGAACCATGATCTGTGAGAATTAAAGAACACCAATACCTCAAATATTGATTTAAATGGTTAGTAATGGAGTTAATAATGAGATTTAGAAAACTTAAAATTGGGATTTTTTTGGGGGTTCTGACACTTTTGGATCATCAGGAAGATTATTGCTTTCCCTAAGAAACGAACATAACAGGAGGGTTAATTAAATAATGTTCATGTAGGAAATACAAACTTTTAAAATCATAGAATACAAACTGAGATTTAAATCCTCAGGAAGTGTAACCGCTGTAGAGTCCTGCTGTTTAATTTTTGCACATTTATCTTAAAACAAGCAGCTCAAATTGAAATGTGATTTATTATCAGGATAAGTTTTAGGTCAGAATTTGCTCCAGGTGATGTAAATATTTGGGTTTGGTCTCTGTTCACTCTGAGTGTGAACCTCTCGTGTTGTTTTGAGAAACAGTCGCTCTGACTGACACGCTGTCGACACCCGAGGAGCCGCGGCAGAGACAGGAAATGAGAAAACGAGTCATCGTTCAGAGTCAAGTACAGTACGCACGGCCGAGTCCTGACACGAAGCAGTATGTAGCTGTCAATCACAGAGCCAAGCCCCGCCCCCCTCATTAAGAAGGCAAACAATGAAGAAGAAGAGGAGGAGGAGAAATCAGACACCAAACCAACTGACCCCATCCACTACCCATCAGCCCTCCACACAGAGGTGTGTGTGTGTGTGTGTGTGTGTGTGTGTGTGTGTAAGAGGAGGAGGATGGAGGGAGTGGGGGGGGGGGTGAGGTTACTTCCAATCCTTTTAGGATTATGCCCCCCCCGCCCCCCGCCCCCCTCCTCTCTGGCTCTGTTCCTCGCTCTTTCACTCGGCTGCCCCTCGGGCAATCACGTTAAAACTTGCACGGCCGGCGCTCATTCAGATTTCTCTAACAATGCGAGCAGCGGTAACCATGTGAGCGCTGGCAGGGCACGCAGGAATGCACACATTCTGCCCCCCCGACGCCCCCCTGCACTGACAGAGAGGAGGAAATATCGGAGGCGATAAAGCATTTCCCAGATGTCTTAGAGCAAAATGGCTGCTCGTAAAAAGACGATTAGCAAAAGAAGTCCTGATAACTTTAACACCACGTCTGATCACTGAGGAACCAGACCTGTTCCAGGTTCCTCCTGCAGAAGGTCTCACTGTTTTCATGTCTGGTTTCAACAACCAGTTATAAACAGTCTTTATTAAACAGCTGTGTTAAAAACTTGATTCTGATTGGTCAAAACTCCATAACAACGGTTATTAACTCTCAACAACAACAAAAGTTACGCCAGGGACAACCTGATCACAAACGTCACATCAAATCAATCCTCAGGAAGGAGAATAGAACGGAACACATCAAAGGAGAATGGAATGGAACACATCAAAGGAGAATGGAATGGAACACATCAAAGGAGAATGGAATGGAACACATCAAAGGAGAATGGAATGGAACACATCAAAGGAGAATAGAATGGAACACATCAAAGGAGAATAGAATGGAACACATCAAAGGAGAATAGAACGGAACACATCAAAGGAGAATAGAATGGAACACATCAAAGGAGAATAGAATGGAACACATCAAAGGAGAATAGAATGGAACACATCAAAGGAGAATAGAATGGAACACATCAAAGGAGAATAGAACAAAACACATCAAAGGAGAATAGAATGGAACACATCAAAGGAGAATAGAATGGAACACATCAAAGGAGAATGGAACACATCAAAGGAGAATAGAATGGAACACATCAAAGGAGAATGGAACAAAACACATCAAAGGAGAATAGAATGGAACACATCAAAGGAGAATAGAATGGAACACATCAAAGGAGAATGGAACAAAACACATCAAAGGAGAATGGAACAAAACACATCAAAGGAGAATAGAATGGAACACATCAAAGGAGAATAGAATGGAACACATCAAAGGAGAATGGAACAAAACACATCAAAGGAGAATAGAATGGAACACATCAAAGGAGAATAGAATGGAACACATCAAAGGAGAATGGAACAAAACACATCAAAGGAGAATAGAATGGAACACATCAAACGGGAATGGAACAAAACACATCAAAGGAGAATAGAATGGAATGGAACACATCAAAGAAGAATAGAACAGAACGGAACACATCAAAGGAGAATAGAATGGAATGGAACACATCAAAGAAGAATAGAACAGAACGGAACACATCAAAGGAGAATAGAATGGAATGGAATGGAACACATCAAAGAAGAATAGAATGGAATGGAACACATCAAAGAAGAATAGAATGGAACACATCAAAGGAGAATAGAATAGAATGGAATGGAACACATCAAAGAAACTGTGACGCTGTGGACTGGACCCACCTGAGGACTGGATGTCAACAGGGCGATATGTTAGCACCTATAGCAGCTGTGCTTTGGCTTAATTCTATTACAATGAGAAGGAGGCCATGTTAATATACAGTCACTGGTTCTCCTTTGGTTCTCCACGTTGACTGTGACCTGCTAAAAGCCAAAGGTCACTGAAAGGAGGGCGGACTGTACTTCTTTGACTGTAAACAAAAACCAGAACCAACATTTCATCCCCGTACCGACAGATCCTCTTTGTGACCTTTATGCAGAATCTGTGAACAGAGATTATTTACAGATTCTGTTAACCCTTTAACCTCTGGGTTATCCAGCACCAAGCACATCATTGGATGTATTCCTGATTAAATTCATTTCTCGGTGATGCAGGAGGAATCGCTCCCCTCGCTGTCACACTGACTTTGGATGTGTCTCAGCTAAACGTCCTAAATTGCGGAGGTCTACCTCCTGAACAGCTCCCGGTCCTGTTCAGAACAGCGGAGGAGCAAAGGGCAGATAGAAAGGAGCGCTCCCTCCTGCCCCTCAGTGTGCAGGACGGAGGGGGATTTCCATCGTTCTTATCTCCAGGTGCAGTCAACTCCAGGCTCTGAGAGTTTGCTCCATCATCAGAGCCGGCTGTTTGATAGGATTCTGGCACTGCAGCTAATCAATCTGCAGCACGGAGCTGCCAGAAGACCTGTAACAAAGCTCAAAGAGCCCCACAAATGGCCCGGTCCCGGGGATAAGCCCCTGCACAGGATTACATATTGATTTTGAACGTCTAAAAAAGCTTATCATATAAAACCGCAGCGTGCTACAAAAGTAGCCGAGTCTATGCATGAATCCGTCTTTCAGAGAGGAGCATCAACTTTCAAACACAGAGACCCCGAGCGCGGAGGAAAACAGGAATAAATGGAGGAGGAATCGATGGCAGGATGAGGTGTGCTGGCACATTGTTAACTCGGGAATCACAAGTCCACCTCGGGTCTCTGTGGACGGGGGGGGAGGGGGAGGGTCCACATGAATGTTTGCTTCTTGGATTGTTCATCTGTTTATTTTTAGCCTTAAAATTCTTCCCACGTCGTTTGATTCTGATGGAAATGAGCTTCTTCGTCTGTTCTAGGATCTCTTCTTCCTCTTCCTCTGTCTTTAGTCAGATTCTGTTTTTAAGATCTGTTTTTATATATTTTTCATTTCCTGTTAGGGTCGAAGTTGATATATGTCACTCTTCAGCGATCAGGATGTGGATTATAAAGAGAGATTTAAAGTAGACTGGACCGTTCTGGTAAAATGGAAGTAAAAGAAACATATAAACAATAAGAAATTGAGAGGTCAATCAATCAATCAATCAATCTTTATTTGTATCGCACCAAATCACAACAAACGTTATCTCAAGACTCTTTTACAAACAGAGCAGGTCTAGACCACTCTATGTCAAATTATGAACAGAGACCCAACACCAAGACAGGATCAGACTCAGTCTGACCCCACCTTAATCCACCATGAGCATTACACCTCACAGTATTTAACTAGTTACAGTGGAGAGGACAAACTTCCTTTAACAGGCAGAAACCTCCAGCAGGACCAGACTCATGTTAGACGGCCATCATGCCTCGACTGAGTTGGGTCTTGAAAGAGGGATGTTACAGTGTATCCTGTATTTTTAGCTTCATAGCTGACTGTACGAGACGTAAAGGTTTGTTGAGTCTAATCCTCTTTTTTGATCAACATAGAAACAATCACCTGCCTGGTTGTTTCGTGTGACGTCACTCACGGCGTGTAATCCATAACCAGGTCCAAACACTCATTCACTTACAGGCTCATGAGGGTAACATACGATCTGGATACTTCATGATCCATGCCATGAAAGCTCACCCTTACATCTTTTTATTCCTGGCTGGCTCGTCTGCTTTGAGAACATGGATGTAAAGTAACTTCCTGCCTCATGTTCTGAAACATGGAGTACCTCAGGGCTCTGGTCTAGATCCTCTACTTTTCTTTCTGTCTCTAATCCTCAGCGCAGAAGACAAACTAGAGCTAGCATATGACTCGTCCTGTCTTCCTCTATGCTAAACAAGTATATTCAAACCAGTTTCTTTTAATCAGATGTAATCTCGTTAAAGCTGCTCCACGAGGTTCTCTGAGTGCTGAGGAAGATTGTGTTAAACGCCACGTTCTTGGTGACTACTTCCTCATGCAGGAGCAGAGACGAAGTGATCGTTGACTGTCTGCCGTTGTTTTTGGGATGTGTTTACAACTCCTAGGACCACGTGGCAAACAAAACACCCGTCTTCGTCACCTCCAGCTCTTTAATGTCTTCTTTGTTCCTCCGAAAGTTTAAAAGGGACATATCACGCTTTTTTCATCAACATATATTGGTCTAAGAGGTCCCCAAAACATGTCTTTAAAGTTTATGCTAAAAAAAACACTTTGAAATCAGATTCTGGTCTGCCTGAAAAGTCCTCTTCTTCATTCCTCATCAGAACAGTCTGTTTTCCCTCTGACCACGCCCCCTCAGGAAGTGGGTGTGGCCTCGGCTCTCCAGCACGTTGATCTAATGTTTACATGTTGGCTGAATATACACGGCTGCTCAGAGATCGCGTTACTTCAACCCTCTGAATCTGATCCAGAATCTGATCCTGACGGAGAGGCGCCTGTAGCAGGACCTTTCTGAACCATTGGTCACAGATTTAGTGTTTCTTGTTGTTTTATTTATCAGCATGTCGACGTGTGTCTTGGTACACAGCTACGAACATGTAGCTATGTGGCTATGCTAACTAGCGCTAGCACTTATCCATGATAAATAAAAATCATCCACTAGATCTTCAAATCTGCAGACGTGGGGAGTCAAAGCGACCTTTGTGTTTATTAAGACAGCCTACAACTAGCATGCCTCCCTCCTAAGCTCCTTGTTAGCACACATGTGTGCAGGGAATGAAAAACGGAGGAGGGGTTGAGTTGTATTTTATACAGTCTATGGGCTGAACAAGCTCCGAGCTCTGACTTCCTGTTACAGACCGGATATTGTTGTTACGTAACAAAAACACTGAAGTCTGAAACGGCTGGTTTCACACACATTTACAGAAAGGTGGAGAAATCAGAACAGGGGCAGAATGGATTTTTTTCATTCTCGGGGGGTTTGTAGACATGCCAGGGAAACAGATTTCAGGTAGAGAACCATTAAAAAGTCAATTTTGCATGATATGTCACCTTTAAAAGGCAAGTTGTTTCGTGAGTCTGAGTGTTTTCAGTTTTGCACGTTTGTTGTTAAAGTAGCTGTTTCCTTGTTTTGCAGTACGCTGTCACAGTTGTAGCGCGTTCCTGTCGTTGCATTTGTTTTTGAGTTTGCAGCACATTACGTCACTGCAGAGGGACAAGCCTGGACAGCCATCGCACTTCAGGCTCCAAAGAAACACTGGTGTCGGACAAAACTGAGAACCTGAGGTCTCAAACCTTTGGTCTACGTACCGTGTGTGACGTCACGTTATCAAGTTTACTCCTCATAGTCTGAGTTCTTGGAATCTGACTTTTCAGGAGGCTTCGTAACGTTAGGAATGTCTTCTTTTGACATTCTCCAGATAGATCAAGGATCTGTTCTTCTCTCAAAGTCACAAACTTGTTGCTGCAGGAAACTTCCAGCTCCAGGACGATGTCTGTAACTTCCCGCCCTCCGTTCACTCTTTGAACAGAGGGAACAGTAACAGGTGAAATGTCCTGACCATCCTCTTAAAGCGACTCATCACTCAGACCCCTTCAGACTGTCAGGAGACCTCCATCAGGAGGAGTTTGAGGACATGCTTGAGCCCCCCTCTCTCACAGAATTCACCCTTAAACAAACGACGACGAGGAGGAAACAAAAGCTGCGTGTCCTTGATTCAAGAGGCCGCGCTCCCCTCCATCAATAATCCGCTCTTAATAATCAGGAGATTAGCTGATATCAGGTGTGCAGATGACTGGTGGCAGAAAACAGAGTCCCCTAAGCAAAGTGCAGCCCCCCCCCCCTCTCCTCCCTCCAAACATAAAACTAATTAGAATTGATTTATTATGGATCAGGTACCTTATCAGGTGAGGGAGAGAATTACCATGCTGAGCCAAAGGGCTGCAGCAGGTCGCCGCTGAATGGTAAAATCAATCTGAGCTGAGTGCGTCGCATCTCAACGAGAACGCCACGAAAAAAACACGGTTTCTCTAAAGTCCCTGAAAACACAAAGACGGATTCAAGTCCTGAATATGACGCCGGCTCTTTGTTCACAAAGGGGATCAATTCATCTTTGATTACACACGGCGCCAAAGACCATCCAACAAACGTCTGTTTCATCTGCTGGAGTTTGATGGTGATCAAGTGCATCTCAAATAATTAGAATATCACCAAAGAGATCATTTTTGAGGGTCATTTAATTCAAAATCGAACATTCTCACATTCTTTCTATATCAGATGTAAAGTGAAATATTTGAAGCCTTCTTTTGTCTTATTTTTGACCATTCTAGCGCCTAAAAATTAGAAACTCAGAGTCTCAAATGATCAGAACATTTTCTAAAATCAATAAAAATGAGAGTTAAAGTACAGAAATGTCCAACCTCTGAAAAGTATGTTCATTCATACACTCAGTACTTTGGTTAGGACTCCTTCAGCACTTCAGTCAGAGTCTCCATGAAGCATGAATATGTTCTATTACTAACAAAGACCCAACATCAAGACCGGGTCAGATCCAGTCCCATCTCACAGACAGGACTCAGTCTGATCTCATCTTAATCCACCATGAGCAGAGCACTTTGCAGCATTTAGCAAGTTACAGTGGCAAGGACAAACTTCCTTTAACAGGCAGAAACCTCCAGCAGGACCAGACTCATGTTAGACACACATCTGCTGAGACCGTGTTGGAGAGAGGGATAGAGGGAGATGAAGAGAGAGAGAGAGATGATAGTGGGGAGACGGATAGTAGTAGTTGTAGCAGCTGGAGTCTGGACCACGTCCACAGCAGCAGAGATCCAGAGGAACCTACGAGACAAGGGAGCTCAGGGACTCCAGAAAGGTCTAAGAAAAGAGAGAAGAGAGGGAGACCAGAAGAAAGAAAAAGAGGAGAAGAAATGGGGAAGGAAAGACGGAAGGAAAGGACAGGATGAGAAAAGGAGGCATAAAGGATGAAGAAAGAAAGAAAGGAAAGAAGTGAGGGAAGGAAGGAAGGAAAGAGAATGAAAGAAAATAAGGAAAGAAAGAAAGAAGGGAGGAAGGAAGGAAGGAAGGAAAGAGAATGAAAGAAGGACAGAGAAAGAAGGAAGGAAAGAAGGAAGGAAGGAAAGAAGGAAGGAAGGAAGGAAGAAAGAAAGAAGGAAAGAAGGAAGGAAGGAAGAAAGAAAGAAAGAAAGAAAGAAAGAAAGAAAGAAAGAAAGAAAGAAGGAAGGAAGGAAGGAAGGAAAGAAAGAAGGAAAGAAGGAAGGAAAGAAAGAAAGAAAGAAAGAAGGAAAGAAGGAAAGAAAGAAGGAAAGAAGGAAGGAAGGAAGGGAGGAAGGAAGGAAAGAAAGAAAGGAAGGAAGAAGAGAAGGAAGGAATGAAATAAAGAAGAAAAAGAAAGAAGGAAAGAAATAAAGAAAGAAAGAAAGAAAGAAAGAAAGAAAGGATGAATAACAGACCCCAAAAAAGGAATCTACAGCAGAGGTCCAGAGGAACCTACGAGACAAGGGAGCTCAGGGACTCCAGAAAGGTCTATGGTTAGTAACTTTAATGGGACAGGAAGAGTTAAAGTGAGAGACAGGCAGAGAGAGGAGAGAGAGGGAAAGACAGGATCCCAGTGTGTCAGTCTAAGCCTATAGCAGTCTAAGCCTATAGCAGCATAACTAAGACACCACACCAATCAGACGTTCAGCAGTGGGCTCCATGTTGGTGATAACTATTCTTTGTTTACTCATTCAGGTATTCAGTACAAACTGAAACCACCTTCAGACAGGTCATAATCAGAAGACTCAGTGTTTGGAGAGCATGATGCCTTTCTCTAAAGACACCCACTCCTCTTCCTCTTTTCTTCCTCTCCTCCTTCTTTCTTCTTCACCCTCTTGTTCGGCGGCGGCTGGCGTCAGCTCAGCAGCTCGTCGAAGCCTCTCCAGCTCCGGCTCCTTTCCCCTCCCTGGGCAACTTCAAAAACTTCATCAATATGTTAATGACTTAATCTTTAAACACTTAAAGAAACCATTAATAAACATTGATTTGAACACTTGCCACCAGTGACTCGCATTAATCCAGTGCAAATAGCTGATACACGAACTGCAGCGGAGGGCAATTTGTGGAGGATTACTGATAGAAAATGGACGAGGGGAACATTGATCACGCTTTCAGTGACGGGGATGAAACGAGGCTGATTCACCATGAGTCGACGTCTCTCTATTCTTCAGGTCAACAAGCTGTTAAAGGGAAAATACCCCAAATAATAGAAATTATGTCGTTTAAGAAACCATTACCAACATTTGAGCCTCAATGAGGCCACACACAGTCATCACACTCTTTCTGGGTTTAAGCAGCAAAAGTGAAATGTTGTCCCATTCTTGCCTGATAGAGGATTTCAGCTGCTCAACAGTTCAGGGTCTCCTTTGTGGTGTTTTTATGTTTTCAATGGGGGCTGAGTCAGGACTGCAGGCAGACCAGTTCAGCACCTGGACTCTTCTACTACAGAGCCATGCTGTTGTAATCCATGCAGAATGTGGTCTTCCTGAAATCTGTAAGGTCTTCCTGAAGACGTCATGGTCTGGATGGCAGCATGTGTTGCTCCTAAACCTGTAGATATAGTTCAGCATTAATGGAGCCTTCACAGATGTGGAAGCTACCCATGCCATGGACTCTGATGATCCCCATACCATCAGGGACGCTGGCTTTGGACTGTGAGCTGATAACAAGCCGGGTGGTCCCTCTCCTCTTTAGAACGGAGGACACAGCGTCCAGGATTTCATCAGACCACAGGACAGTTTTCCACTTCCCCTCAGTCCGTCCTAAACGGGCTCAGGTCCAGAGAAGTCTCCGTGGTTCTGGATCAGGTTTATATATGGTTTCCTCTTTGCATGGTTCAGTTTGAAACTGCATTTGTGGATGCAGTGACTTCCACTACAGAGTCATGTCTGTTTTTAATGCAGTGACTTCCACTACAGTCATGTCTGTGTTTAATGCAGTGACTTCCACTACAGAGTCATGTCTGTGTTTAATGCAGTGACTTCCACTACAGAGTCATGTCTGTATTTAATGCAGTGACTTCCACTACAGTCATGTCTGTTTTTAATGCAGTGACTTCCACTACAGAGTCATGTCTGTTTTTAATGCAGTGACTTCCACTACAGAGTCATGTCTGTGTTTAATGCAGTGACTTCCACTACAGAGTCATGTCTGTGTTTAATGCAGTGACTTCCACTACAGGGTCATGTCTGTTTTTAATGCAGTGACTTCCACTACACAGTCATGTCTGTTTATAATGCAGTGACTTCCACTACAGAGTCATGTCTGTGTTTAATGCAGTGACTTCCACTACAGAGTCATGTCTGTGTTTAATGCAGTGACTTCCACTACAGAGTCATGTCTGTTTTTAATGCAGTGACTTCCACTACAGAGTCATGTCTGTTTTTAATGCAGTGACTTCCACTACAGAGTCATGTCTGTTTTTAATGCAGTGACTTCCACTACAGAGTCACGTCTGTTTAATGCAGTGACTTCCACTACAGAGTCATGTCTGTTTATAATGCAGTGACTTCCACTACAGAGTCATGTCTGTTTTTAATGCAGTGACTTCCACTACAGAGTCATGTCTGTTCTTAATGCAGTGACTTCCACTACAGAGTCATGTCTGTGTTTAATGCAGTGACTTCCACTGCAGAGTCATGTCTGTTTATAATGCAGTGACTTCCACTACAGAGTCATGTCTGTGTTTAATGCAGTGACTTCCACTACAGAGTCATGTCTGTTTTTAATGCAGTGACTTCCACTACAGAGTCATGTCTGTTTTGAATGCAGTGACTTCCACTACAGAGTCATGTCTGTGTTTAATGCAGTGACTTCCACTACAGAGTCATGTCTGTGTTTAATGCAGTGACTTCCACTACAGAGTCATGTCTGTTTTTAATGCAGTGACTTCCACTACAGAGTCATGTCTGTGTTTAATGCAGTGACTTCCACTACAGAGTCATGTCTGTGTTTAATGCAGTGACTTCCACTATAGAGTCATGTCTGTGTTTAATGCAGTGACTTCCACTACAGAGTCATGTCTGTGTTTAATGCAGTGACTTCCACTACAGAGTCATGTCTGTTTTTAATGCAGTGACTTCCACTACAGAGTCATGTCTGTGTTTAATGCAGTGACTTCCACTACAGAGTCATGTCTGTGTTTAATGCAGTGACTTCCACTACAGAGTCATGTCTGTGTTTAATGCAGTGACTTCCACTACAGAGCCATGTCTGTTATTAATGCAGTGACTTCCACTACAGAGTCATGTCTGTGTTTAATGCAGTGACTTCCACTACAGAGTCATGTCTGTTATTAATGCAGTGACTTCCACTACAGAGTAATGTTTGTTTTTAATGCAGTGACTTCCACTACAGAGTCATGTCTGTTTTTAATGCAGTGACTTCCACTACAGAGTCATGTCTGTTTTTAATTCAGTGACTTCCACTACAGAGTCATGTTTGTTTTTAATGCAGTGACTTCCACTACAGAGTCATGTCTGGGTTTAATGCAGTGACTTCCACTACAGAGTCATGTCTGGGTTTAATGCAGTGACTTCCACTACAGAGTCATGTCTGTTTTTAATGCAGTGACTTCCACTACAGAGTCATGTCTGGGTTTAATGCAGTGACTTCCACTACAGAGTCATGTCTGTGTTTAATGCAGTGACTTCCACTACAGAGTCATGTCTGTTTTTAATGCAGTGACTTCCACTACAGAGTCATGTCTGTGTTTAATGCAGTGACTTCCACTACAGAGTCATGTCTGTGTTTAATGCAGTGACTTCCACTACAGAGTCATGTCTGTGTTTAATGCAGTGACTTCCACTACAGAGTCATGTCTGTGTTTAATGCAGTGACTTCCACTACAGAGTCATGTCTGTGTTTAATGCAGTGACTTCCACTACAGAGTCATGTCTGTTTTTAATGCAGTGACTTCCACTACAGAGTCATGTCTGTGTTTAATGCAGTGACTTCCACTACAGAGTCATGTCTGTTTTTAATGCAGTGACTTCCACTACAGAGTCATGTCTGTGTTTAATGCAGTGACTTCCACTACAGAGTCATGTCTGTGTTTAATGCAGTGACTTCCACTACAGAGTCATGTCTGTGTTTAATGCAGTGACTTCCACTACAGAGTCATGTCTGTTATTAATGCAGTGACTTCCACTACAGAGTCATGTCTGTGTTTAATGCAGTGACTTCCACTACAGAGTCATGTCTGTGTTTAATGCAGTGACTTCCACTACAGAGTCATGTCTGTGTTTAATGCAGTGACTTCCACTACAGAGTCATGTCTGTGTTTAATGCAGTGACTTCCACTACAGAGTCATGTCTGTGTTTAATGCAGTGACTTCCACTACAGAGTCATGTCTGTTTTTAATGCAGTGACTTCCACTACAGAATCGTAACATGCTAATGTTTAGATATGACTGTATTAAGTGAGTGTTAAAGCACCGGCCCTTTAAGAGACGACTGACAGCCTGAAACAGGAACAGGTGATGAGAACCCTTCGGTCCGCTCGGCTCCTTGAACTTCGACCCCGAGGAACAAACCCAAACACCTTCCAGAAAACAAAGCGCTCTTCTTCTTCTCCTTGTTGCCGTGGATTTGTTCCCCAGAGGTCTTTGTGCATGTCGGAGTGAACGAAGCCTCCATAACCAAATCAGATTAAGATCCCAATCTGAGGCAGAGCGACGTTCAGAAGATAAGACTAATGAGAGCGAGTGGCCGCTCTCCTCTCTGCTGATTTCCTCATAATGTCTCAGATTTGTTCCTTTTTGTCATGCTCCATTTTTGTGATCAAGATTCTATATCATCTCTGACGTGTTTGAACATTAAACCTACGTTCCTCTTCAGTCTGATTTCGTTGTCTTCCGTCAGTAAAAAGCTCCATAATTGCAAAGATTTAGAGCAATTACCAAATAAAGAAACACCCGGATGTCCTCTCAGGGTTTTATTGCCCTGCTCAAATAAATATCTCAGGGATAACACCGTCCCTACAAAGCTCAAATCTCCCAGAAGCCAGACAGACACGGATTTAAAGCCCCGCTCGTGTTGTTATAGTACATTTTTTCCTGTTTGCTTTAGATAACAAATCTTTGGTTGACCCCGAGGGTTAGGGGAGCATTACAAATTAATCCCAGTTTTAATAAGTCTGTCTTAAGCCTGGGATCTTTACCCCAAAAGAAAGAGAGAAAAGGGGGGGAGGGAGAGAAGAAAGGGATCGCAGAGGAAAAGAAATATATTAAACCCTGTGATCACAGGCAGCTTTTCTTGTTTGTTATCCCTCCGTTTTACCTTTAATCCAATACTTGCTAATCCAATTTGTCTTTCAGTTCTCCCACCCTAACTTCTCCTCGTCTTGAACACGCCTTCTGAGTCAGTGACCGATCTGGAACATGGATTCTGTATTTTAAAAAAAAAGGAAGTTTAAGAAATCAGAGCAGCTCTTGAAATATAAGAAATAAGAGGTTGTTAAGAGAAGTTGTAGAAGCGGCCTGAATATGCATGAAGAGCCGTAATCAGATCTCGGGCAGTCACCCACTGAAGGGGAATATTGGGGAACACAAAGGGATTGATTTAATTACTTGGAGTGGGCCTGTGCTCTGGAGCCGCCTTGTTAGGAGTGAGTGAAAAGGCTGCCAGTATCCTTGTGCTATTTTTGTGAGGAGGGGAGGCTGGGAGGAGGGGGTGCAGTTGCAGATGGCGGAGGGGGGGGGGAGGGGGTTTCGGAGGTAGCCTAGCTTCTTAAGTCACCAAAACTAATCCCGAGAATAAAGCTCTCCTGATTGAAAGGACCTGCATTGATTGCAAAAAAAAAAGGACATTCTCTGTTGAACG
Organism: Notolabrus celidotus; assembly: GCF_009762535.1. Lineage (NCBI taxonomy): Eukaryota > Metazoa > Chordata > Actinopteri > Labriformes > Labridae > Notolabrus > Notolabrus celidotus. The sequence goes on from NC_048278.1 coordinate 38,348,652, forward strand.
TCAATCTGGCCAACACTCGTCCTGTTCAGTCGCTTTTCTCTGTGTGGCAAAATGTGGCAATCGCAAAACACCGACCTGTCTTTATTTCACACGTAAGAAGTGATTATTTATCGCTTTTATTACTCGTGTTTTTGTCCTGATATAAACTCTTAAGACCCAAGAGGCTAACACTCTGAACTGAGAGCTGACAACAAGGGGACAAGAGGTCCTCTCCTCTTTAGAGCCGAGAGCCCGGGGTCCATGATTCCCAAAAAGAACCACTATGGGTTGGTTTTTTTTGACAGTTTTGTACTTCCTGCATTTGTGGATGCAGTGACTTCCACTACAGTCATGTCTGTGTTTAATGCAGTGACTTCCATTACAGAGTCATGTCTGTTTTTAATGCAGTGACTTCCACTACAGAGACATGTCTGTTTCTAATGCAGTGACTTCCACTACAGAGTCATGTCTGTTTTTAATGCAGTGACTTCCACTACAGTCATGTCTGTTTTTAATGCAGTGACTTCCACTACAGAGTCATGTCTGTGTTTAATGCAGTGACTTCCACTACAGAGTCATGTCTGTTTTTAATGCAGTGACTTCCACTACAGAGTCATGTCTGTTTATAATGCAGTGACTTCCACTACAGAGTCATGTTTGTTTATAATGCAGTGACTTCCACTACAGTCATGTCTGTTTTTAATGCAGTGACTTCCACTACAGTCATGTCTGTTTTTAATGCAGTGACTTCCACTACAGTCATGTCTGTTTATAATGCAGTGACTTCCACTACAGAGTCATGTCTGTTTTTAATGCAGTGACTTCCACTACAGTCATGTCTGTTTATAATGCAGTGACTTCCACTACAGTCATGTCTGTTTTTAATGCAGTGACTTCCACTACAGAGTCATGTCTGTTTATAATGCAGTGACTTCCACTACAGTCATGTCTGTTTTTAATGCAGTGACTTCCACTACAGTCATGTCTGTTTATAATGCAGTGACTTCCACTACAGAGTCATGTCTGTTTATAATGCAGTGACTTCCACTACAGAGTCATGTTTGTTTATAATGCAGTGACTTCCACTACAGTCATGTCTGTTTTTAATGCAGTGACTTCCACTACAGTCATGTCTGTTTTTAATGCAGTGACTTCCACTACAGAGTCATGTCTGTTTTTAATGCAGTGACTTCCACTACAGAGTCATGACTGTTTTTAATGCAGTGACTTCCACTACAGAGTCATGTCTGTTTTTAATGCAGTGACTTCCACTACAGAGTCATGTCTGTTTTTAATGCAGTGACTTCCACTACAGTCATGTCTGTTTTTAATGCAGTGACTTCCACTACAGTCATGTCTGTTTTTAATGCAGTGACTTCCACTACAGTCATGTCTGTGTTTAATGCAGTGACTTCCACTACAGAGTCATGTCTGTTTTTAATGCAGTGACTTCCACTACAGAGTCATGTCTGTGTTTAATGCAGTGACTTCCACTACAGAGTCATGTCTGTGTTTAATGCAGTGACTTCCACTACAGAGTCATGTCTGTGTTTAATGCAGTGACTTCCACTACAGAGTCATGTCTGTTTTTAATGCAGTGACTTCCACTACAGAGTCATGTCTGTTTTTAATGCAGTGACTTCCACTACAGAGTCATGTCTGTTTTTAATGCAGTGACTTCCACTACAGAGTCATGACTGTTTTTAATGCAGTGACTTCCACTACAGAGTCATGTCTGTGTTTAATGCAGTGACTTCCACAACAGAGTCATGTCTGTTTGTAATGCAGTGACTTCCACTACAGAGTCATGTCTGTTTTTAATGCAGTGACTTCCACTACAGAGTCATGTCTGTGTTTAATGCAGTGACTTCCACTACAGAGTCATGTCTGTTTATAATGCAGTGACTTCCACTACAGAGTCATGTCTGTGTTTAATGCAGTGACTTCCACTACAGAGTCATGACTCAGCCCCTCTGGAGTTTTTGTACCCAGCCATGTGACTAATCTGTTGCTTTTTAGCATTACACAACTTTTTACCTGATTTGTTGTTTCTGAACCAACAATTTGCATTTTATATAATGAAATTAAGGCTTTAAATCCTTTGTAAACATTTAAAAATTTTAACATTTTACACAGCATCCCAGCTCCCTTCTTTATTTGGTTGTATTTCACACATAAAAAGGACTTTATTCCTTTTTCGTTGATCTTGTTCACCCAGGGATGACGTTCATCCTGACAGAAACTCTTATAAATAAGAATTCTTGAATTTCCCAGCGGTCACTTCCATGGTGTTAAAATGTTAATTTCATGGAGTAATTTCTTCTTCTCACTAAAAACGTCTCTAAAGAGGAGGAAATTCTTCCTGTTAAGTAATTTCACTTAGTGTCAGGAGATTTATTTGTTTTGAAACCAGGAGGATTTTAGAGTCAAGAGAGGCTGGTTGATTCTGCCTTTCTTGCATTATGTTAGTGTTCTCTAGATATTTAAGAACCTGATGGAACAACAGTTCAGCTTCCACATAAATCACTCACTGCACAGATCACACAACGAGGTAAATTAAGTACAGACGTGCATTTCTTTATTCAAACACGTTATCAGCAGGTTTCATCTTCCCGCTGCTCCCCTCGGCGGCGTTTGTCTTTGTCCGAACACGATGACACGTTCAAGGGTCTTTAGAGGAAAACAAAGCACTCCAGATACGTTGAAGGGGGCGTCGATGTGAGACTCCAAAGGCAGAGCTCACCTGATGGATTCCTGAGAGGTGTTTTCATCAAAAGAGCCTCCTTTTCCACCACGTCGACTCAGACAATAAGCCCGGCAGAGTGGATTCTAGTGCCGTGTGCTCAACAGGCAGCGGTGACAACGAAGCCCTTAATCATCTCATGACAAAAGCCAAAAGGCATCATCCTATTAAGCAGTGTGCTTCGCCGCTAATATGAGCTACTGCCCGGGAACCTTTCACAGGGCGCTGTGCTATTAAAGTGCTTCTGAACCAGCCAGCAGGAACCCCGGGCCCATTCACCTTTCATCTGGGAGCCTGTTGTTTGGCGGCTATAGTGGAGGCCGGCTCAAGATGTTAGTGATCTCATTACAGCGGTTGTGAGAAACAGCCTCCAAATTTGAGCATCTCCCCTTCCTTTCTCTTCCCTCCTTTTCCCGATTCTTCCTGCGTCAAAGGCTTCGCCCTTGCGTGGCCATAAATTGATTATTACTTCAGATTCGCAAATATGCCATTTCCCTGAAAAGTTTGCTCATCCACACCCCCTGTCGGAGTCTCTTTCTTATCTTTTCTCTTCCTCGGGGCGGTTCTCTGAATGGGCGGCCAGGTTGAAAAGCGAAGAGGCCCCCGGGCACCACAAAAAAACGTTCAGATTTCTCATTTAGTTGTCTTTATGCTGCGAGCACCATGTGGTCCTTGAAGGTGTTGAAAACATGGGAAGCACCGGAGGGATCAGAGCAATCTCATTAGCATTCGCTCAGAATTGGAGTGGCCCGGCTGTATGGCGAGGCCGAGTCCTCTGTCGGGTCCGAGACGGCCGCCTCCGCCGCTGCGCCCTCCGCCTCTTTGTGCCTTTGTGTTCTTTCAAGATTTTTTTGTCATGTCGGGCTGCCTTCCTTAGCGGGACGTTGCCAAGAGGATCATGGGAAAAGACAATATCATCGCTGTCCGGTTCTTTGACAGCAGCTGAACGGCCTCGGGTCAAAGCAGGAAGTTGGAGAAACTTGATGAAGTCGAGTCATTGCTGTTCTTCAGAAATGTTAAAGACTCCTGAGGAAGATGTCGACCTAATCCAACTTCAACAAGTCACTTAAAGTTTTATCATTTGGGCCTGACTCGTTTGTAACACTCTCTCTCTGACAATCTTGAAAACTAAATGTCAAGGAGTTGAGAGTAGCTCATCTCACATCTGTCCCCACTCTCAAGACCTGCCTGAGACCACACTCACATTTTTACCACAGGGTCAACAGGCAGAGGGGGAATATGACAGACTACTTTCTGAGGAGTGATTTGATATGACGTGATCAGGTTGTTACTGGTGTCTCGTTTGCATTCTAGAATTAATCACAGCTGTTATTTGTCTTTGATCAACTGGAAGACTCTATTCCTCTTTGATGTGTTCCATTCTGTTCTATTCCTCTTTGATGTGTTCCATTCAGTTCTATTCCTCTTTGATGTGTTCCATTCCGTTCTATTCTCCTTTGATGTGTTCCATTCTGTTCTATTCTCCTTTGATGTGTTCCATTCCGTTCTATTCTCCTTTGATGTGTTCCATTCCTTCTAGTCCTCTTTGATGTGTTCCATTCCGTTCTATTCTCCTTTGATGTGTTCCATTCTGTTCTAGTCCTCTTTGATGTGTTCCATTCCGTTCTATTCTCCTTTGATGTGTTCCATTCCGTTCTAGTCCTCTTTGATGTGTTCCATTCCGTTCTAGTCCTCTTTGATGTGTTCCATTCCGTTCTAGTCCTCTTTGATGTGTTCCATTCCGTTCTAGTCCTCTTTGATGTGTTCCATTCCGTTCTAGTCCTCTTTGATGTGTTCCACAAACAAACATTTGAAGTCAAATTAAAGCCTGTTCTCTGCATGTTCACAGAGTCTGATGATAATATAGGATATATTTGTATTCCTCCAGGGAGGAGCTGCTGCAGGCCTCAAACTGGAGCGTCACGTCACCCGCTGGGACACCTTGCACCGGCCCAGAACAACCACAGCCTTCAATGTCACCTCCACTGGAGCTTCATCACTCTCTTCCTCTTCCTCGTCTTCTTCTCAGGGACGTTTGCAGACGTCCAGGTTTCAAAAGTCCAAAGTTAGGATTTGAAAATGTGCCCCTAACATTGGGAAACTGCCCGGCCTTCTTCAGATGTGTGTTTTTGTTGGTTTGAGACTCGACAGGCCGACGTTACCTGATGTAGTGAGATGTGTGATGGATGAAGGTGGAGGGATTTGTGTGTTAAATCCCAGCAGTTGGCCCTCCATCATGGACAATGACTCTAAATAATGTCAACAGCTCATTTCCACCACAGCTTAGGTTACGTGTGTGTGTGTGTGTGTGTTACAGTCGGGGTGGTGTGTGTAAGCTGCTGATGGTGCAGCTCAGGGGCGGGTTGATGGGATGGATGCGAGGCCGTCTCTGCTCCTCCCTCAGGTTTACATCAGAGGAAGGTTTAACAGGAGAGTCGTGAACGTGCTGAGTCGTGAATCATTTGTGTACGTGAAACATACATTCTTGTACATGAAACATTTGTGTACGTGAAACATTTGTGTACGTGAAACATTTGTGTACGTGAAACATACATTCCTGTACGTGAAACATTTGTGGACGTGAAACATTTGTGGACGTGAAACATTCGTGGACGTGAAACATTCGTGGACGTAAAACATACGTGTACGTGAAACATTTGTGTACGTGAAACATTCGTGTATGTGAAACATACATTCCTGTACGTGAAACATTTGTGTACGTGAAACATTCGTGGACGAGAAACATTCGTGGACGTGAAACATTCGTGGACGTGAAACATACGTGTACGTGAAACATTCGTGTACGTGAAACACCCTGTAAGTGAAACATACATTCGTATACGTGAAACATTTGTGTACGTGAAACATTCGTGTACGTGAAACATTCGTGTATGTGAAACATTCGTGTACGTGAAACATACGTGTACGTGAAACATTTGTGTACATGAAACAAACATTTGTGTACGTGAAACATTCGTGTACGTGAAACATACATTCGTGCACGTGAAACATACATTCGTGTACGTGAAACATTCGTGTACGTGAAACATTCGTGTACGTGAAACATTCGTGTACGTGAAACATTCGTGTACGTGAAACATTCGTGTACGTGAAACATTCGTGGACGTGAAACATTCGTGGACGTGAAACATACGTGTACGTGAAACATTTGTGTACATGAAACAAACATTTGTGTATGTGAAACATTCGTGTACGTGAAACATACATTCGTGTACGTGAAACATTTGTGTACGGGAAACATACATTCGTGTACGTGAAACATTTGTGTACGTGAAACATTCGTGTACGTGAAACAAACATTCGTGTACGTGAAACATTTGTGTACGTGAAACATTTGTGTACATGAAACAAACATTTGTGTACGTGAAACATTTGTGTACATGAAACAAACATTTGTGTACGTGAAACATTTGTGTACGTGAAACATTTGTGTACGGGAAACATACATTCGTGTACGTGAAACATTTGTGTACGTGAAACATTCGTGTACGTGAAACATTCGTGTACGTGAAACAAACATTCGTGTACGTGAAACAAACATTCGTGTACGTGAAACAAACATTCGTGTACGTCAAACATTTGTGTACGTGAAACAAACATTGGCGTACGTGAAACATTGGCGTACGTGAAACATTGGCGTACGTGAAACATTGGCGTACGTGAAACATTGGCGTACGTGAAACATTGGCGTACGTGAAACATTGGCGTACGTGAAACATTTGTGTACGTGAAACATGAAACATTCGTGTACGTGAAACATTTGTGTATGTGAAACATGAAACATTTGTGTACGTGAAACATTGGCGTACGTGAAACATTGGCGTACGTGAAACATTGGCGTACGTGAAACATTGGCGTACGTGAAACATTGGCGTACGTGAAACATTTGTGTACGTGAAACATGAAACATTCGTGTACGTGAAACATTGGCGTACGTGAAACATTGGCGTACGTGAAACATTGGCGTACGTGAAACATTGGCGTACGTGAAACATTTGTGTATGTGAAACATGAAACATTTGTGTACGTGAAACATTCATGGACGTGAAACATTCGTGTACGTGAAACATGAAACATTCGTGTACGTGAAACACTGTGGACGTGAGGACGCTGGTACGAATATTCCTGCTTCACATCGTGTATTCAGATAAATGATATATTATTATTAATATTCTGTTAACAGAGTGAAACTATAACAATGAGAGTTTGGGATTTACTGCTTTATTAGTTTCCAAATATTTGATCAGTAACTGTTTCTAAAGAATTCTTAAAGCGTGTTTTAGACGATAAAGTCGGTGATTTGACGATCCCAGCTCCTTCAGTGTTTTTCTTCTTTAATAAACAGGAAACTGAATAAAAACAGAAGAGACTGTTGGTTTGAAATATGTTATTACAAAGTGTCACCTTTAATTATTTTCTGACATTTAAGAGTAAAACTTTGATCCGAACTCGACAGGTTTGTTGATAATCGTTCGTCTGTGGATCAGCTGTTTCTGAATCTTTGCACCACTTTGGTCTTTTTTAAATCCCCGCCATCACCCCGCCATCTTGTCTCGTATCTCTGATGTGGTGTTTGTTTACATGTTGTCGTGTCGCTTTCCTCTCCAAACAATGAAACAACCTCCGTCAGCGAATCATCCAATCAAGTGCTTTTTTTTTTCCTCCCTCCAACCCTCCGTCGTGGCTCCTCAGCAGCTCGCAGATTAAAGTCAGAGGCGTCAGCGTGAGCCGGGGACAGAGAGCCGGCAAATCCAAAACACTTCAAAATTTGTCATTAGTGCGGCGCCGCATTCTTTCATTACCGAGTTTATCAGAGCAACCAGCCATAAGGCGAAGGTTCATGCACCCCTGAGCACAAAGACTCAAGTTGTTCTACATTTACAGAATCATTTAACTTCTTTAATTATTCTTTAAATTACAATTGCAAATAAAGGCGCCGCGCCGTGGTTATGCATGGCCTGCAAAAAGAGCAACATTTTTAATGATTACTTTTCACATGGAACCAAACTAATCTCCCGTGGACAAGAAGTGAATGAAAGAGGGCAGATTTTCTCTGCCATTCTGCTTTAATGGAGGGAGCATCCGTCATCGGGCGCCGCGGCTGTTCTGGACCAGATGTTGCAGAACTCGCCAACAATTGGGCTGAAAATAGAAAAGGAGCGGGGGCGGGGAGGTTGGAATAAATTAATTGCTAATTTCTGCGTCTTTGATGGAATTAGGCTCACTCCTTTCCCCCGATGTGCTGTGTGAATGTCCATGCGTTAAACGTTTTTTCTTCTCCGGCCTCCCCCTCTCCCCTCTGAGCTCTCCTGACGGTTAAGGGCCACCCAGAGGAGAGCGAGTGATGCAAAACCGAGGAGTAATCCCTCTGTTTATCTCGGCTTCGAGGCTCGGCCCCAACCTCTGCCTCTATTATCCCCGGGATTTAAGGCAAACTTTCATTTATTGGCCGGCCTGCGTTCTCTATCCCGGCTGCCGAGCTCAGGACGCCCCCCTCCCCGAGCCTGTGTCCCCGTGTGAGACCATTTGCATAGAGCAACAATGCGTGTTGCCGGGGCAGTGGCCAGTCAGCGGTGGGACAGGCCCGCTCAGAAGCGCCGTTTGCTCAGGCAGCACATGGCTTTAGAAGAATGTGGCCTTCAGGGGGGAAGGAGCAGCACCTGCGTGGCGGCGGCGGAGGCGGAGGCGGAGGCGGAGGCCGGGGCCTCGCCACGCCGCCGAAAAAACAGCAGATGTACCGCAATCTGGACACTGACTCCTTTTTTTTCTGCTTCGCACAAATGAGCAAGCGGGGCAGGAAACACTCGGCCAGAGGAGCCGCAGACGGAGCTCGGAGTCGCGGAGGTCGCTGCCCACCTGCTGAACTGCTCTACCTGCTGCTCAGCAGAAGCTCGCCGCTCCGGTTCAAGTCGGAGAACAAAACAAGGTGACGCCGCCTCCTAAAGGAAGGACGGTAATCTCTCAACAAAGGGCCCAACAGCTGACGTGTTCTCAGAAACATCCAGAGTTAAAGTTAAATTAGTGGACTGTGAACCAATCAGACGATCAGCATCATCGTAAACAGAGAGCGACGAGTGTTCGTTCCATTGTTGGGCCGCAGTTCTTATGGCATCATATCTAAACCTCTAGACCGTCCTCTATGTTCTATCATTAACAAAGACCCAACATCAAGACCGGATCAGATCCAGTCCCATCTTCCAGACAGGACTCAGTCTGACCTCATCTTAATCCACCATGAGCAGAGCACTTTGCAGCATTTAGCAAGTTACAGTGGCAAGGACAAACTTCCTTTAACAGGCAGAAACCTCCAGCAGGACCAGACTCATGTTAGACACACATCTGCTGAGACCGTGTTGGAGAGAGGGATAGAGGGAGATGAAGAGAGAGAGAGAGAGATGATAGTGGGGAGACGGATAGTAGTAGTTGTAGCAGCTGGAGTCTGGACCACGTCCACAGCAGCAGAGATCCAGAGGAACCTACGAGACAAGGGAGCTCAGGGACTCCAGAAAGGTCTAAGAAAAGAGAGAAGAGAGGGAGACCAGAAGAAAGAAAAAGAGGAGAAGAAATGGTGAAGGAAAGGATAGAAGGAAAGGAGGGGATAAGAAAAGGAGACATGAAGGATGAAGAAACATGGAAAGAACAAAGAGAGAAAGAAAGAAAGAAAGAAAGAAAGAAAGAAAGAAAGAAAGAAGGATGGAAAGTAAGCAAAAAAGGAATTAAAGGAAAAAGGAGTGAAAGGAAAGTAGGAATTAAAGAAAGAAAGAAGGAGTGAAAGGACGTAGGAAAGAAAGGAAAGAAGGAATTACAGAAAGAAAGAAAGGAAGGAAGTAAATAAAGAATTAAAGGAAAAAGAAAAGAAAGAAAGAAAGAAAGAAGGAATGAAAGGAAGAAGGAAAGAAGGAATTAAAGAAAGAAATAAAGGAAGGAAGTAAATAAAGAATTAAAGGAAAAAGAAAAGAAAGAAGAAAAGAAAGAAAGAAAAGAAAGAAAGAAAGAAAGAAAGATGGAAAGAAAGAAAGACAGAAAGAAAGAAGAAAAGAGAGAAGTAAAGAAAGAAAGAAAGAAGGAAAGGAAAGAAAGAAAGAAAGAAAGAAAGAAAGATAGAAAGAAAGAAAGAAAGAAATACAAGAAAGAAAGAAAAGAAGGAAAGAAAGAAAAACAAGAACCCAGGAACCTAAGATAGAAAGAAAGAAAGAAAGAAAGAAAGAAAGAAAGAAAGAAAGAAAGAAAGAAAGAAAGAAAGGATGAATAACAGACCCCAAAAAAGGAATCTACAGCAGAGATCCAGAGGAACCTACGAGACAAGGGAGCTCAGGGACTCCAGGTCGGTCTATGGTTAGTAACTTTAATGGGACAGGAAGAGTTAAAGTGAGAGACAGGCAGAGAGAGGAGAGAGAGTGTCTGAGCATGTGCAGTCTTCTTTAATCGAGTCTCTGTGATGTCTCTGGTCCATCTTGTTGAAATCACACGGCACATAAAGTTCTTTATTCTTTATATTTTAAAGAAAAATAAAAGTTTAAATAAAGATATTTAACATTTTTACATAAAGTAAATGTGGAGGTTAATCCTGCCACATGCTCTCTCAGCTGAAACGTCTCATTTCTCAACATATTGACGACTTGTTTGATTGACAGCGTGCACCATATGTCCCTCTGCTGCTCGTGCACGAGGGTCCGTGGACTCTGCAGTGCTTTAGGATGAGTGTTGACAGAGCAGCAGGGACACACACACACACACATACACACACACACACACACACACACACACACACACACACACACACACACACACACAAACAAACACTCACAATGTAAAGCCACGGCCTGCAGGGAGCTGAAAGCCTCTTCAGCCAACAGGTAAATAAGACCACCCACTCACCCACCCCCACATCCACAACAACAGGCCTTATCTCCACCCTCTGCAGACGCTGCTTCCCTCCTCGCTGCTCACCATCACTCCATCAGACGGAGATAAAGTCAGAGGAGATGGAGACATAAAGAGAGATCTGTGGTTCTACCTCTCACTGACAGACTGAGCTGACCCTGAACTCAACATATTAAACATCCTCATGTTTCTAATCTCTGTCTCTAACTGCTCTCTCTCTCTCTCTCTCTCTCTCTCTCTCTCTCTCTCTTTCTCTCTCTCTCTCTCCTCTCTCTCTCTCTCTCTCTCTCTCCTCTCTCTCTCTCTCTCTCTCTCTCTCTCTCTCTCATCCTCTGTTTGATGTGAAATAGAAGTGATGTGCTTTAATGTATGTGGTGGTTGTCGTTTGTGAAATGTCTTCTTACATGTTAATATTTGATTATTTCAATGTTTTCAGAATTTTAATGTATAGTGTAATACTTTCATGTCATGTCTTGCTAGGTTATTTGTGTGGTATTGTGTCCTGGGGTCAACTTTACCTGTAAATGTAACTTTACCTGTAAATGTAACACTCTGTGTGTCAGGTGATTAAGAAACCTGTGTGCTCGGTGTGTTTGCAGCAGATTTCAGTGCTTATAGAATATCATATTCGGCCCCACTATGTGGCCCCTGAACTGAAATGAGTTTCACACCCCTTTACCAAACCATTTCGTGTCATACTGTAATGTATAGTGACATACTGTGGCTCTTTATGTCATATCATGTCACACTGTATCATTTTGTGTCATACTGAATCGTTTCGTGTCATACTGAATCATTTCGTGTCATATTGAATCATTTCGTGTCATACCGAATCATTTTGTGTTGTTTCGTGTCATACTGAATCATTTCGTGTCATAGTGAATCATTTCGTGTCATACTGAATCATTTCGTGTTGTTTCGTGTCATACTGAATCATTTCATGTCATACTGAATCATTTCGTGTCATAGTGAATCATTTCGTGTCATACTGAATCATTTCATGTCATACTGAATCATTTCGTGTCATACTGAATCATTTCGTGTCATAGTGAATCATTTCGTGTCATACTGAATCATTTCGTGTTGTTTCGTGTCATACTGAATCATTTTGTGTCATACTGAATCATTTTGTGTCATAGTGAATCATTTCGTGTCACACTGAATCGTTTCGTGTCATACTGAATCATTTCGTGTCATAGTGAATCATTTCGTGTCATACTGAATCATTTCGTGTTGTTTCGTGTCATACTGAATCATTTTGTGTCATAGTGAATCATTTCGTGTCATACTGAATCATTTCGTGTTGTTTCGTGTCATACTGAATCATTTCGTGTCATACTGAATCATTTTGTGTCATACTGAATCATTTCGTGTTGTTTCGTGTCATACTGAATCATTTTGTGTCATATTGAATCATTTCGTGTCATACTGAATCATTTCGTGTCATACTGAATCATTTCGTGTCATACTGAATCATTTCGTGTTGTTTCGTGTCATACTGAATCATTTCGTGTTGTTTCGTGTCATACTGAATCATTTCGTGTTGTTTCGTGTCATACTGAATCATTTTGTGTCATACTGAATCATTTCGTGTCATACTGAATCATTTCATGTTGTTTCGTGTCATACTGAATCATTTCGTGTCATACTGAATCATTTCGTGTCATACTGAATCATTTCGTGTCATCCTGAATCGTTTCGTGTCATCCTGAATCGTTTCGTGTCATACTGAATCATTTCGTGTCATCCTGAATCATTTCGTGTCATACTGAATCATTTCATGTTGTTTCGTGTCATACTGAATCGTTTCGTGTCATCCTGAATCATTTTGTGTCATACTGAATCATTTCGTGTCATCCTGAATCATTTCGTGTCATCCTGAATCATTTCGTGTTATCCTGAATCATTTTGTGTCATACTGAATCATTTCGTTTCATCCTGAATCATTTCGTTTCATACTGAATCATTTCGTGTCATACTGAATCATTTCGTGTCATACTGAATCATTTTGTGTCATACTGAATCATTTTGTGTCATACTGAATCATTTCGTGTCATCCTGAATCATTTTGTGTCATACTGAATCATTTCGTGTCATACTGAATCATTTCGTGTCATACTGAATCGTTTCGTGTCATACTGAATCATTTCGTGTCATACTGAATCATTTCGTGTCATACTGAATCATTTCGTGTCATACTGAATCATTTCGTGTCATACTGAATCATTTCGTGTCATACTGAATCGTTTGGTGTCATACTGAATCATTTCGTGTCATACTGAATCATTTCGTGTCATACTGAATCATTTCGTGTCATACTGAATCATTTCATGCCATACTGAATCATTTCGTGTCATACTGAATCGTTTGGTGTTGTATCATATTGTATCATGTTGTGTCATGTTGTATCATGTTGTAACATGTTGTAACATGTGTATAGATTTATTTCCAGTCAGCTCTATCTCTTCCTGTGATCTCTTAATTGAGGGGAAATGAGCGCAGGCCTCCAGCTGAATGTTTGTGTCTCCACCTCGAGGCTGCTGGGAAATAAAAAGTGTGTTTACAAAACAAAACAGGAGAATTTAAAGAAGACGTGATTTTATCTCTGACCGTCTATTTCTGCTCTGACGTCATTAAAGGGACTAAACTTACATTACAGGACATCATGTGACGGTTACATCCTAATACTGAATACACTTCACTGAGAGAGAGATAAACACACACTCTGTTCCTGTGTGTGTGTGTGTGTGTGTGTGTGTTGGGTAGCAGAGTGGAGGAGGAGCAGTGAGCTGCAGTGTTTGAGGAGCTGATAACACACAGAGCTCATATTGTCCTTAATATCTGTTGACAGTCGGCTCCTCTCTGCATAATTGGCTCCTCCTCCCCCATTAGCGCCGGCTCTGTTTGGCTCCCCGGGGCATGTGTTAGAACAAATTTGAGGAGTGTCATATTGCACGCATTTCAACAGGGCCAACAGGGTTACACTCACATTAGCGTAATGAATCAATCTGCCCGCTAATGGCTCGGCTAACTGTGGCGGGACGAGCGGACGAGGATCCTGCGGGGAGGAATCCTGGGAGCTCCCTGACACTGAGGGAATATCAATAAAATATTAAAAATGAAGATTCTTTTATCAGTTCATTATTTTAGAGGGAGAGATGAAGACACTGGGATGGGAAACCTGCTCCATGTTTCTCAATGAGTGGGGACATTATCAGATATGTCACTTTAAAAACACCAAATAATCACATCTCTCCTGGAAAATATCTGTTTTATTAATTCAATCTTTAAAGAGAATAATCACATCTCTCCTGGAAAATACCTGTTTTATTAATTCAATCTTTAAAGAGAATAAACACAGCTCTTCTGGTGGATGAGTGTTGAATCAGCTGCATCATCAGGTGAAGGATAAGAGGCACATTAAAGGAAAACAAACATCTGATGATGAAGTCTGAAAGAGAAATATGAAACATGTTACCTCATCAATCTTAAAAAAAAAACTGTTTCATGGGCTGAAACTTTAATCTATGTTGTTTTCATTTCATTTTATTAAATTGTATTATAATTATTTAATTATATCTATGATATTGTATTTTATCTGATCTTATTTATTGATTTAAATTCATGATTTAATTTAATCTAATTTTTAAATGTTTTAATTCCATTTAATTTTGTTTTATGAAACCATGTAATTCAATTCTCTTCTTTTTTTTTCAATGACTATATTTGATTCTATTTTCTTTTATTTTTTAATTATTTAAATTCTATTAAATTTTAATGAATTTAACAACAGATTATTTTATTCTATCTTATTTTATTTTAATGACGTCTATTCCCTATTTTCTGTAATTTATCTCATCTTACTTTATTGATTTATTTGATGAATTCAATCTATTCCATTTTATCTTATTAAATTGAATTGCATTTTATTTTACTCTGTCTCCTTTCATTATTTTATGGTATTCATCTGATCCTATTTTATTGTTTTTTTTTTAAATGAATTTTATTTTATATTAATTTTTCTTATTCTTATATTAATATATTACATTTTGTATTAAATCATTTTTTATTTTATCTGATTATTTATTTTATTTTTTAATGATTTAATTGTATTTTTTAAGTGTTTCTTATTACTCTTGCTGTTATTCAACGTCTCTCTTTAGTGAAGCTCTTTGGGCTTCATGAAAGGTTCTGTATAAATAAAGATGAGTTGAGTTCCACAATAAAGTCTAAAGGAAAGTATTTAAACACGACTCCTTATCAAAACTGAATATTTCAACGATTTAAAGACACAGTACTTCATCTCAGAAAGATAGTAGTTTATCCACACGTGTACGAAACTCCTGCAAACTGCAGACATTAAAAACAAGCTAATGAAATAAGGAAATATAAGCACTGCAGCGCTCTGTCTGTGAGTCGCATGTGAAATGTCCTCATGTGGATGTTTTGTCTCGGCGGCGTTAAAGACAAAAGGAAATGATCTCTAAATGAAGAGACGGAGACGTTAGCATCTGAATGAGGCCGCTGATCGGAGCTGATGACCACCTGCTGATCCTCCACACGGAGGAACCAATCACAGGTGATCGACTCAGATCATCAGGTGGAAGGAAGGAAGGACACGGAGAGCAAAAGGAAAGGAAGACTGGAAGGAGAGAGAGGATGAAGGGAATAAGAGAGGAAGGAGGAAAGGAAGGAGGAAAGGAAATCAGTTCATTGAGGAAGTCTCTCTCTCTGTCGAGTCAGAGCGTGTGATCAATCAGCACTTTACCGTGGTCACCTCTGATCACTGTTAATAGGTTCATCGATACCTGAGCACTGCTTCATTAACTGATCAATACACACACACACACACACACACACACACACACACACACACACACACACACACACATACTCAGCTGTTAAACGAGGACCTTCCTTAAAGAACATGTAATCAGTCCGTTTGGACGTCTTAAAGAAGATGGTTGCAACATTAAATTGTCACATATACAGTAATCCCTGAATCAAGGATTCTCCTCCTCATCCATGTGGTCTTTCTGGTCCTCTGAAAACCTCTGACCTGTTGTGACCACGGCTGTGTTGTTTCTGCCTCCATCTTCAGCATGTACGCCCGGCTGTCCACGACGTTCCTCTGAGCAGATTGCTGGAAGTGAAATCCCTCTCTCGCTCTACAAGAATATCTGGCAAGATAGAATCTAAAACCATCAGACCTTGCAGACTTCTGTCAGAACTGGGACTTAAATCTTATGTCAGACTTCCACCAGACCCGTGTCTGGTCCAGCTCTGTGGTCTCTCATCCGTCAACACCAACCGCCTGCGTTTTCAGGACCGCCGGACAGCTGGAGTCATGTGACCGAGGTTTCCCCTTCTGTAATCCCTGAATCAAGGATTCTCCTCCTCCTCCTCTCCTCATCCATGTTGTCTTTCTGGTCCTCTGAAAACCTCTGACCTGTTGACTCCAGGCCTGGCTCCGCTCATCATGACTTTGGTTTGTTGTTGTAGTTAAGTGAAATACGATCTGGTGATAACACAGAGTGTTTTATTCTGAAAATTAACCGGATGTTTTCATTTTGTTTGGTGAAACCTGACTTCCTGTCCCGCTCCATCTGCTCTGTTGAGATTGATGCGTCGTGCTCCGGCATCCGGCACAAATAGAAGTCTTGTGTATCTGATCCGGAGGACTCCGACCTGCCGGATCAGGAACGCAACCGGAGCACAACGGAGCGGAACTAGAGGACTACTTTATTGCACAAATTAACAAAAAACTGCAAACATATCCACAGAACAGAACCAGAACCAAACTCAAGCAAACAAAACCAGGGTGAGGGTTAGGGTTAGGGTTAGGGTTGGTTTAGGGTTAGGATTAGGGTTGGGGTGAGGGTTAGGGTTGGGGTTAGGGTTGGTTTAGGGTTAGGATTAGGGTTGGGGTTAGGGTTAGGGTTGGGGTTAGGGTTAGGGTTGGTTTAGGATTAGGGTTGGGGTTAGGGTTAGGGTTAGGGTTGGGGTTAGGGTTAGGGTTGGGGTTAGGGTTAGGGTTGGGGTTAGGGTTAGGGTTAGGGTTGGGGTTAGGGTTAGGGTTGGGGTAAGGGTTAGGGTTAGGGTTTGGGTTAGGGTTAGGGTTGGGGTTAGGGTTAGGGTTAGGGTTTGGGTTAGGGTTAGGGTTAGGGTTGGGGTTGGGGTTAGGGTTAGGGTTAGGGTTAGGGTTAGGGTTGGGGTTAGGGTTAGGGTTAGGGTTAGGGTTAGTGTTTGGGTTAGGGTTAGGGTTAGGGTTGGGGTTAGGGTTAGGGTTGGGGTTAGGGTTAGGGTTTGGGTTAGGGTTAGGGTTGGGATTAGGGTTAGGGTTAGGGTTTGGGTTAGGGTTAGGGTTGGGGTTAGGGTTAGGGTTAGGGTTAGGGTTAGGTTAGGGTTGGGGTTAGGGTTAGGGTTAGGGTTTGGGTTAGGGTTAGGGTTGGGATTAGGGTTAGGGTTAGGGTTAGGGTTAGGGTTTGGGTTAGGGTTAGGGTTAGGGTTGGGGTTGGGGTTGGGGTTAGGGTTAGGGTTAGGGTTAGGTTAGGGTTGGGGTTAGGGTTAGGGTTAGGGTTTGGGTTAGGGTTAGGGTTGGGGTTAGGGTTAGGGTTAGGGTTAGGGTTGGGGTTAGGTTAGGGCAGATGGAGCGGGACTTCCTGTCCCGCTCCATCTGCTCTGTTGAGATTGATGCGTCGTGAAATATAGAAGTCTTGTGTATCTGATCCGGAGGACTCTGACCTGCTGGATCAGAGACGCAGCAGGAACGCAACGGAGCAGATCCAGTGGAAGTTAACACATTGACTAGAATAGTAACCGATCAGATTCAGGGCTGTGTAACGGACACAGATCTGATGATGGAAACTACCAATGTGACTTTATGTGTGTGTGAACTCTTTGGGCTTGCATTCATTGATGTAACTTTAAGTGCGTGATTTGACACATGTGACTCCTCATGCCTGATGTTAGATTATAAAGATGAATAATTTGAATCTGTAGAATGATCTAGAGATCAGAGATTATTCTATAAATCTTCCACAGTCATAAAAAGAAGTCAGGACATCATCACACAGGAATCAAAGAGCTGCTGCGTTTCCTCTTCCCATACCATCCTGATTCTTTTATCCACTAACCCAAACACCACCCAACAAACCAATAACACCACCTGCCCCCAAATCTGCTGACTCCCCCCCCCACCCCTCCTCCCCTCCTCCCCTCCTCCCTGCCCCCACCCGGCTAAATCAAAACCACAGCTCTGCTTTTTTTATCTGCAGATTCTCAGACAATGCCTGGAGGATCCCGTAGCCTAATCTCCCCAATCCCCCCCGTCCCCCCTCCTCTTTATCCCACTGTTAAAGAATGTTTGAAAGGGCGACACCAAAACTCCCCAAAAAAGAGAGGGAGGGGGGGCATCAATGGGGGGGGGGGGTCGGTAACATCTGGGATGGTATATGGAGTAAGAGAGGGGGTGAAAGAAGAGCACAGAAAACAGAATTAAATTCATCAGAGGGAGGTTTTTACTCTTTTTTTTTTTTAAATGGCAGAAAATGTAACATTTAATTTTTTGGTTTTATCATTAATAAGCCGACGATTTTATTTTCTTCATTATTTGGAATCAAAATTGTTAAATGAATTGAAAATTTGAAGTTAGGTTGAGGTTTACATGTCAATAAAAATCAGTTTTGACAATAAAAAAAAAAAAAGTGACTAAAATTTAACATTAACACAATTTTTAAAAGTTTTTTAACATTATTCTTTAACATTTTTTCTTTAACAGTTATAACTTAAAACTTAAACAGAATGGATTAAAGCACAAAATATTTTATTTATGTACATATATAGAGATATATATGAGGTCTGTAATTACATGTTACATCTTTAGTACATTTTAAAAAGAATATTAACTTTTTTATAAGAAGAAATTAACATTTATTTATTTGATTCTACCGTCTTTTACTTTAATAAATAATAAATAAAATAATAAGTAATGAATGACTTCAGTAAAATAATAATAATAATAAACTTTATTTATATAGCACTTTTCTAAACAGTTACAAAGTGCTTCACATAAAGTAAATAATAATAATATTAAATATAAACACAACCCTTAAAGAGTAATTTTATTAAAAAGTAATTTTAGTCATTTTTCTCATTTCATACAAATGTACTCTTCAATCTTAGAAGTTTTAATCAAATCCTGTAAATTTTAAAAGTTTCATATATGTGTTGTTAGAGCTGAATAATCCATAATTTTAAGTGTTATAAACTCTCCATTAAAAGCTCATGTACTGTCAGGAATCAGGCGTTTTTAAGAGGAAATGTAAAGCTTTAAATTTTAGGTGAAAATACTAAAAGACCTCCTCTGTTGTTTGAGTGTGCGTGCATCGCTCCACAGCTAATCCTCCTCCTCTCTTTGCCTCAGTCCTGATGAATAATAATCCAAAAAGGTGAATTTGAAAAGTCAGTGTTGATGAAATGTTGCAGCGTCAGAGCGGCACTCGAGCGCCACACGGCCCACTCACCGTTCTGAGGGTATTATGTTTAAAACACTTTCTCCCTGCGTTCCCCGGTGAAAGATTATACCAGTTATCCCATCAAAGTTGAGTAAAAACGCCATTCTTGTGTCTTTAAGCTCTTGCATGGAGGTCAATAAGAGTCTGCCTCTGCTTACACGGCTGGGCCGGGTGTAATCTCGCTGAAGTTACATTAATTAAATGGTAAGCTCCTTTAGCAATACGTTCCTAAAAGAACTTGGCTGATAATATACTTAAAGCGTTGGCGGGCCGTTTGTTTCAGAGCCAGCAGGCGTTTAGCCATGCGGCTCACGTACGCCGGCTTAAAACCTCCGTCTGCAGCCTGAATGAGCGAGCAGCGGCTGGCAGAGAGAGAGAAATTCAACTTATCAAAGGGAAACATATTTGTCTCAGCGTGCTTCATTTACACTTTGAGAACCACAGTTTGGACTCTGAGCAGGAGGACGACTTCGGCTGGTCGGATCTGCAGGAGAGGACAGTTCTTCATGGAATCCGTGGTTCTGTTTCACACTTCAGATCATCTCAGAAAATGTTTCAGTGTTGCTTTATGATAGAGAAAGTTCTCCTGCTCTACAACCCAAACTTATCATTTAAAAAGCCCTCTCAAAGACCACAACAGGTGCTTCTTTCTTGGCGTATAAAAATGAGAGGCCTGGAAACACAACTTTCTAAAAATCCAGTTTGTGTTGTTTCACTAAAAGGCCAAAGATCAGATCTCATGTTGATTTCTTCACAATGAAAACCTCAAAACAAGCCGAGATCTGCGTCGTGTTAACTCTGTGGCCTCCTCCTTTAATAACGGTCTAACACTGAAGATCCTGAAGTCCAAAGAAAACCTTAAAACTAAGGGGGTTAGACGTTAAAGATGCTAACTTCTCTAGATACTCATTAAAAACGTATCAGAAAGCTGTAGTTCCTCAAGTGTCCACTCGAGGCTGTCTCCAGAAGTGAGTCGATCCCCATAGAGCCCCATGTTAGACTGAAACCAACGTGTTCACAGCCGTGTACAAAGACTGTTCTTGGTGCACGTGTTGTAGCCTCAGCTCCACCTCTGTGCCTCTTCATAGGATGACCAAAGGAAGGTGGAGTCAACATTTCCAATATGGCGACCGCTATCATTGGGTTCCATGACACCTGACTCTAAATGGACCATCATTCACTAAATGAACATCAGGCTGTGTCGAAGAAGAAACTAGAGACTGAGACCATAAACTCATCAGTGTTTACTGAGGGAACAAATCAGCTGAGGAGGAGGAGGAACATATTCTATAGACTGATATACAATCAGAGGAGGCGCCCCCTGCTGGACATTACACTTAAAATTAGATCAAAGCAATAGAATGAGATCACAGCAATCAAAGAAATAGACTGTGATCTGTGATCTGTGATTTGCCCTATTACCCCTCTAGAACTCTACGCTCCCAACATGCAGGCTTGCTAGTTGTACCTAAAATCTCTAAAAGTAGTATGGGAGGTAGAGCCTTCAGTTATCAGGCCCCTCTCCTTTGGAATCATCTACCAGTCAGGGTCCGGGAGGCAGACACCCTCTCTACTTTTAAGAGTAGGCTTCAAACTTTCCTTTTTGATAAAGCTTATAGTTAGAGCTGGATCAGGCTTGGACCAGCTTTTGTCATGCTGCTATAGGCTCAGACTGCCGGGGGAACTGGCACACTGACACACTGGGATCCTAGCTCACCCCCTTCCCCCCAACCCCCTCATCACTTACTTTAACTCTGCCTGTCCCATTAAAGTTACTAACCATAGACCTTTCTGGAGTCCCTGAGCTCCCTTGTCTCGTAGGTTCCTCTGAGCTGCCATAGACGTCCTCCTGCTGTGGACGATCTGGACTCCAGCTGATACGGACGTGCTGGACTCCAGCGGCAACAGCTTCTACCACTCGTCTCATCACTATCACCTCTCTCTCTTACTCCCCTCTATCTGTCTTTCAAGACCCAACTCGGTCGAGGCATGATGGCTGTCTAACATGAGTCTGGTCCTGCTGGAGGTTTCTGCCTGTTAAAGGAAGTTTGTCCTCTCCACTGTAACTAGCTAAATACTGTGAGGTGCAATGCTCATGATGGATTAAGATGAGATCAGACTGAGTCTTACCATGTCTTGGTGTTGGGTCTCTGTTCATGATTTGACATGGAGTGGTCTAGACCTGCTCTGTTTGTAAAAGAGTCTTGAGATAACGTTTGTTGTGATTTGGCGCGATACAAATAAAGATTGATTGATTGATTGATCAAAGCAATAGAATGAGATCCAATCAATAGAATGAGATCAAAGCAATAGAATGAGATCAAAGCAATAGAATGAGATCCAGTCAATAGAATGAGATCAGAGCAATAGAATGAGATCCAATCAATAGAATGAGATCAAAGCAATAGAATGAGATCCAATCAATAGAATGAGATCAAAGCAATAGAATGAGATCAGAGCAGTAGAAGAGGATCAAAGAAATGGAATGTGATCAAAGCACAATAATGAGGTCTAAGCTATAGAGAGGTAGAGACGATACAAGAAGGAAAGATGTATAAGTGAAGGAAGATAAAAGCAGTAGAGTCAATAAAACATGCTCTCTGTGCCTCTGAATGGGTCCAGACTTTAAAGCAGTCGGTATAAAAACTTGTTTGTGAAGTTTTTATTTTCACATTTCCTTGTCCATCATTCATGTCTTGCATGACTTGCCTTTGCACTTGTGTCTGTATCTAACTCCTCTTCCAACGCTGCCTTCTTTGAGTGTTAAAAACAACAAATGAAGGGTGGAAAGCTGCGTGCATGACGTGATGTTATAACTTTGTACTCTGTGTGCCTTTAAGAAACAAATGAACAGAGCCTGAGTTTTCTGCATAAACTCGCTCAGCTGTGCAGCGAGTGTCGCTGAGGTTTTGCAGTAATTAACAGAATTAGTTTTGGGAGTTCCTCCTCGCCGTCTATTGACATATTTATCTGCTTCTCATTACTAATAAATAAAGTGACAAACAGCAGCCTTTAGATGCTAACATGCATGCTAAGGCATGTTAATCATGCAGCGGGAGTACAGTTAATCCCTCAAATTCACCTGAACTCTCGTCTTTGCTCCGTTTCCTGCAGAATACACAAACGATGTGAGCTCAGGGAGGAAAGGAGCTGAAGTTTGTGGCTCCAGCCCCCCGCGTGCAGCCCGGCCCCCCCACCGTCCATCAAATATCAGCCCTCACAAATCAATTTTACACATGATCGCCACCCCGCGCCCTCCTGCCCGCCGGCCCCTCCCCTCCAATTAAGCGTCCACATTAGCATATATATGATATCAGTGGTAAACATCACTCGGCTGGTAATTCACAAACGCTCGTGGATAATGGGAGGGTTGAACACCTATTAACCCCGAGCTGGCAGCACAGAGGCAGGCTGGGAAATTCCCCAAAACCCTCTCCCCCGAGGAGCTCCGGTTCTGAGGGGAGCCAGGGGGGGGGGGAGGCTTTGATGACAATGAGGAAGTGAAATGATGTCACTGTGGTTAACTGTGCGAGCTGTGTGTGTTTGTGAAGTAATGATTGAGGCGTTGCTGCCATCTTGGAGCCAGAGAGGTGCTAATTCACCCGGAGGGGAGGGGCCTGTGATAGGCTGAGGGACCTCTCCTGAATCCTCATACTCAAATGATGGTTGTGTGTCACACTGCTGGGTCCCAGGTTGTTGCCAGAAACTATGTTCATAGTCTTAGCTAAAGGAACTAGCTTGAATTAATTGTGCATTAACACAGGTGTCAGCAGGAAAAACAGTCTGTATGGAGAGCAACAGCAGGGGTTCTAGAACTCTGACATCAAAGACAGAATTCTAGAATTCAGTCTTTGATGATGTCAGAATTCTGTCTTTGATTTGATGACGTCAGAATTCTGTCTTTGATGTCAGAATTCTTTCTTTTATAATGTCAGAATTCTGTCTTTGATGATGTCAGAATTCTGTCTTTGATTTGATGATGTCAGAATTCTGTCTTTGATGTCAGAATTCTGTCTTTGATGTCAGAATTCTGTCTTTGATTTGATGATGTCAGAATTCTGTCTCTGATGTCAGAATTCTGTCTTTGATTTGATGATGTCAGAATTCTGTCTCTGATGTCAGAATTCTGTCTTTGATGTCAGAATTCTGTCTTTGATTTGATGATGTCAGAATTCTGTCTCTGATGTCAGAATTCTGTCTTTGATGTCAGAATTCTGTCTTTGATTTGATGATGTCAGAATTCTGTCTCTGATGTCAGAATTCTGTCTTTGATGTCAGAATTCTGTCTTTGATGTCAGAATTCTGTCTTTGATTTGATGATGTCAGAATTCTGAGAACAAATGGAACATTCCATGAAGAAGGCCAGAGCTAGATTCGTCACTCGTTGTTTTTTTAAGTGGAGTGTTGAAGCCTGTCAGTGGCGGCCATTATTCTGGAAATGTTAACTCAACCTAACCTTCGGTTGACTTATCAAGAGACAAACACGTGGAGTTTAGTCAGGCCTTTAGCCTCCATGCTAACAGCTACAGTGTTCCCTTCTGTCAGTGAAGTTAGCCGAACCCCTAATCAGTAAGAACTGGTACGTTGAAGTCATTCCTCAAGACCAGAGGCTGCCGTTTGAGTGTGACAGAGTGTTAGACCCACATTATTGTATTTGAAGAACAGAGTCATACAATAAGTCCTACCTTGAGTCAGTGGTTAGCCTGTATGTTGTTTTGAAGGAGAGCGGCTGACACACTGACGCTAACAGGCTGCTAATGATGGCTGAGTCTTTGAGTTGTCTCCTCACAGTAACCTCTGTCAGGGACGCTTTAGTGTCCGCTCACCTCTCTAACCTCCTCCTTTGTTCAAACTGTGACTTTAACACTGCGGACGCTCATCGTTAACTTCCCATCACTCTCCATTATCTCTGCTGGAGTTCAAGCTGCCTCTTCACAGCTGAGTGGTTGTTCCTGAAGTGAAAGTAAAAGTGAAAGAAGAACCCTCTTCAGAGCGAGGACTAGAGGAGTCCACTTCATGGACAGGCAGGCGGTTAAACCAGCCACTTCCTGAAACGTGTTCATATCAAACAGGCGTCATATCTGTGAGATCACACTGATAGAATGAACTCTCTCTGGGGACCTGAAACAAACAGCTTTTGTTTGACTGGCCTCTGACACTGAAGCTTCATAGGTGCGGTCTATATTCTGGTTTTGGATTAAAGATTAAAACCCTTAAAGCCCAGGAACAGGTCTAATCCTGCTCTTCAGTCAGCTCAGACACCCACAGACCCTGATCCACCATCAGCTCACTGCAGAATATTTATCATCAGGGGGAAAGGACCTGTGGCAGAGGAGGAGAGTTTACCTGAGACTTTAAAATATATCAAAATGTTTGAAATAAAAACCAACCTGAGTCTCTGTGAGCAACATTTATGATTCTCTGAAGACGGGCGGCATTCAAACATTTCAAATCAACAACTTCGGACTCTAATTTCAATGATTTCTGTCATAATTTTTTCACTGGATGATTATTTTTAGTCATTTTACATTTTAAACTATCAGAGAAACGAGCTGAGCTAACAGCTGGCAGCTCAGCTAGCAGTCCCTAAGATATCTTGTGTCCCAAAAAACAGAGAAGAATTATTTTAAACACTTCATTCAGTGCAGGAACGTGTTTAGAATAAAAAAACTATAACTTTAAAAGGGGACATATCACGGTTTTTTCATCAACATATATTGGTCTAAGAGGTCCCCAAAACATGTCTTTAAAGTTTATGCTCAAAAAAACACTTTGAAATCAGATTCTGGTCTGCCTGAAAAGTCCTCTTCTGCATTCCTCATCAGAACAGTCTGTTTTCTCTCTGACCACGCCCCCTCAGGAAGTGGATGTGCCTCGGCTCTCCGGCACGTTGATCTAATGTTTACATGTTGGCTGAATATACACGGCTGCTCAGAGATCACGTTACTTCAACCCTCTGAATCTGATCCTGACGGAGAGGCGCCTGTAGCAGGACCTTTCAGATTTAGTGTTTCTTGTTGTTTTATTTATCAGTATGTAGACGTGTGTCTTGGTACACAGCTACGAACATGTAGCTATGTGGCTATGCTAACTAGCGCTAGCACTTATCCATGATAAATAAAAATCATCCACTAGATCTTCAAATCTGCAGACGTGGGGAGTAAAACCGACCTCTACCAGAAAAGCAGCGGGACCTTTTCTGAACCATTGGTCACAGATTTAGTGTTTCTTGTTGTTTTATTTGTCAGTATGTCGACGTGTGTCTTGGTACACAGCTACAGCTACAGCTACAGCTACAGCTACAGCTACAGCTACAGCTACAGCTACAGCTACAGCTACAGCTACAGCTACAAACATATAGCTATGTGGCTATGCTAATTAGCGCTAGCACTTATCCATGACAAATAAAAATCATCCACTATATCTTCAAATCTGCAGACGTGGGGAGTCAAAGCGACCTTTGTGTTTATTAAGACAGCCTACAACTAGCATGCCTCCCTCCAAAGCTCCTTGTTAGCACACATGTGTGCAGGGAATGAAAAACGGAGGAGGGGTTGAGTTGTATTTTATACAGTCTATGGGCTGAACAAGCTCCGAGCTCTGACTTCCTGTTACAGACCGGATATTGTTGTGACGTAACAAAAACACTGAAGTCTGAAACGGCTGGTTTCAGCACACATTTACAGAAAGGTGGAGAAATCAGAACAGGGGCAGAATGGATTCTTTTCATTCTCGGGGGGTTTGTAGACAGGGACACAGATTTCAGGTAAAGAACCATTAAAAAGTCAATTTTGCATGATATGTCACCTTTAAATCTTGCTTAAAAACAACCTTAGTGCGCATGCTCCAATCGTGCATGCAGCCTTTAGAGTTGCTCCTCTTTCTTCTTTCTGATTTTTCTTCTTTCCTCATCACACTTTGTCAGGTTTGTCTCTGGCAGTTTGTTGAAGTTGGGAACTCTTTTGGCCTCTCATTGGCCACAATGAAATCACCAACTTTAACCTCTACTGGCATTAATGTTGCCCGGCAACCCCGCTTTGTTTTTGTTTTTACTCATGCTCGGCTGGTTGGGCTGAAGCCGGCCGGCTCGTCGACTCGAGCCGCTGGATGTTCCTGCAGAACTCTGCAGATTTAGGATGCATGGAGGCAGAGGAGGCATAGAGCTACGAGGAGGAGAGCTAGTATAAGAAGACAGAGGTTTATGTAGAGGAGGTAGAAGCCGTGTCTCTCCTCTCTCATCACGGGCAACGTCATGAGATCTCTGGCTGATAAGATGGACGGGCAGACAGGAAAGGAAAGAGAACAATGAACTGGCTCAGCTAACAGAACTTACAGCTCAGCTTGCAGCCTCCAGTACTTCAGGTGTCCCCAACATTATCATCAACGTCTCAGAAAGGCCTTGTAAGGGGAAATAATCACATCCAGCTGAAGTGTCCCTCCACCCCTGTATATCGTGTATTCTGTTAAAGTCTGCTCTACCGGCCGAGCCTGAAAACATTTAGAAGAATCTGACACAAAAACCTGAAACTGGAGGAATCCGATCATGTGACTGTGGCTGTGAGGAAAGGGGGGAAAGGGGTCGGGCCCCTCTTAAGGGTCAGCAGATAAATCTGAGGGGTCGTGAGATGATTCCTTCAGGAGGAGAGACGAGGGAGAGAGTCTGATACACATGATGGAGGTCTTACATGTTTGGGCCTCAGATTATTCCTTAAATACGACGTATTCGACGTTTGTAAGGGTGACGACAGGTAGACGGATTAGAAGAGTCAGGTAACACTTTACAATAAGGGTCCCTTAATAAACGTTAGTTAATGCATTATTAAGCATTAATTAACAGTTTAATAATGTTTTAATAATCATTATGATGCATTACCTAACATTAATTAACATAATAGTTAATGCATTGATAAGCAGTTAATTAATGTCTACTGCTCAGAGTTAATTAATACATTATTAAGCATTAATAAAATGCACATAATGTAATTAGTTAACCATTAGTGAATGCTTTTTGGACCCTTATTGTAAAGTGTAACACATGTATCTCTTGGGTAACACATACACTGAACCACTATATGATGAAAGGTAGTTGAAGCAACACATAAAGAATTTTACACGTTTTATTTAAAACAATAAAACAGATAATCACAGATAACATCTCAACTGACACAGAGGAGAGCTTTGAACAACAATAAGGGTCCAGAAAGCATTTACTAATGGTTAACTAATTACATTATGTAACTTTTATTAATGCTTAAAGGCCCTGTGAGGAGTTTAGAAATGGCTGAGAAACATGCAGACTGAAAATGATAGTGATGCCTCTTTATAACCTTCAATAGCAAACAAGTCCATCAGCAGCAACACTGGCACCTTCTCTGTTGTAATTTTTAATGCCTGAAACTGCCCTGAGGGGGGTAGGTGTCAGACCAGATGATGGACATGTCGCTTCAGAAACAGCCTTTATTTGACTGTTCTCATGGAAAATAATCACATTGCCTGATAAAGTTGACTGTTGAACACAACAGGATGAGGCTTTTGTTGAAAACACTCCTTTTGCATGTATAGGACAAGAGATAAGAGGTATCACTTTGTCCACAAGGGGGGCGCCAGAATTGATACAAAACAAAAGTTCCTCACAGCAGCTTTAATAATGTATTAATTAACTCTGAGCGGTAGACATTAATTAACTGCTTATTGATGCATTAACTAATATGTTAATTAATGTTAGGTAATGCATTCTAATGATTATTAAAACATTATTAAACTGTTAATTAATGCTTAATAATGCATTAACTAACGTTTATTAAGAGACCCTTATTGTAAAGTGTTACCGAAGAGTCAAGAGGCCCGACTGCACGCTGACTTTACATCAGTTTTTTGGAAAAGGTCAGAAGGCAGAGCCGGTCAGGAACAGAGTCATCTTTATGAGTATCGCTGCAGAAACTCAAATCCCACTTTGTCACATTCACCAACAAGTCCTGATGAAACATCTTATCTTTAAGATATGACATGATTGAAATAAGTACAATAAAGTTACCAGTGCAACATTTACTGAAGGGTCTTGAAATAAGACCTACTGGCGTGTCTGTAAGCTTCTCTTTGATCCCAGTGAGATCAAACTAAAAGACCTTTAAGCGTCACAGATCCAACCTTGTGTGGATTCAAGTTGTTAAAAGTTACATTTTAAAATCTAAATCTAAAGAAGTTTAACCTCTGTAACGTCAGCTCCAGTTTCAGCAGCTTCATACCTCTCGTTGATGTGTTTGTGACATGTTTATGTCCTCCAAAATTACCCAGAATGCACCGCAGATCTGCTGCTGTGGGGCGTCCCAAAGCGATTTATCTCCATCATTCTTCTGCCCAACAATCCCAGCAGAGAAACTAATTAGGTACATTTCAGCCATTTCCATGTTAATGTGGTGTTTGTTGCCATTGTGGCGGCAGACAATGGGCAGAGATGCTAATGGAGGACGACCAATAACAGAGTCCTAATGGGAGTCCATTCACTGCTGTTAGCCCAGAGGCCGCCAGGATTCACCCCCTTCCTCCTCCTCCTACCCTCCTCCTCCTCTCCCTCAGGGACGGACGGAGGTGATCTCTGAAGGTTTGGAGGAAAGGCAGGTTGGGACGCATGGAGACGGAGAGAGAGCTCGTACAATCAGACGGGACTGACGACATTTCTGTGTCTATGTGAGAGTGTTTACTTGTTTATCTGGATGTTTACTCGACTTTAAAGGTGACACATCATGCAAAATGGACTTTTGAATGGTCCTCTCCCTGAAATCTGTGTCCCTGTCTACAAACCCCCTGAAAAGTCAAAGAATCCATTCTGCCCCTGTTCTGATTTCTCCACCTTTCTGTAAATGTGTGCTGAAACCAGCCGTTTCAGTTTTCAGTGTTTTTCATACGTCACAACGCCATCCGGTCTGTAACAGGAAGTCAGAGCTCGGAGCTTGTTCAGCCCATAGACTGTATAAAATACAACTTAACCCCTCCTCCGTTTTTCATTCCCTGCACACATGTGTGCTAACAAGGAGCTTAGGAGGGAGGCATGCTAGTTGTAGGCTGTCTTAATAAACACAAAGGTCGCTTTGACTCCCCACGTCTGCAGATTTGAAGATCTAGTGGATGATTTTTAGTTTTCATGGAAAAGTGCTAGCGCTAGTTAGCATAGCCACATAGCTATATGTTCATAGCTGTAGCTGTAGCTGTAGCTGTAGCTGTGTACCAAGACACACGTCGACATACTGACAAATAAAACAACCAGAAACACTAAATCTGTGACCAATCCTTCAGAAAGGTCCTGCTGCCTTTCTGGCAAAGGTCGGTTTGACTCCCCACGTCTGCAGATTTGAAGATCTAGTGGATGATTTTTATTTATCATGGATAAGTGCTAGCGTTAGTTAGCATAGCCACATAGCTACATGTTCGTAGCTGTGTACCAAGACACACGTCTACATACTGATAAATAAAACAACAAGAAACACTAAATCTGTGACCAATGGTTCAGAAAGGTCCTGCTGCAGGCGCCTCTCCGTCAGGATCAGATTCTGGATCAGATTCTGAGGGTTGAAGTAACGCGGGTCTGTGAGCAGCCGTGTATATTCAGCCAACATGTAAACATTAGATCAACGTGCTGGACAGCCGAGGAGGCCACACCCACTTCCTGAGGGGGCGTGGTCAGAGAGAAAACAGAGTGTTCTGAGGAGGACTGAAGAAGAGGGGTTTTCAGGCAGACCAAAATCTGATTTCAAAGTGTTTTTTTGAGCATAAACTTTAAAGACATGTTTTGGGGACCTCTTAGACCAATATATGTTGATGAACAAGAGCAGAATGTCACCTTTAAGACTATTCTGACCAGCAGACAACAATTCAAGAACTAAATATATTCTCCTGAGTTCTGAACCATTTTTATTCACCAAATAGTCAAAGATTTCACTCATTAAGAATACTTGCTGCAGAAAAAGTACTAAAAGGGTTTTTCTTTGATGTGCTGTTGATCACCTCGTCTGACACCTACCCCCTCAGAGCTGTTTCAGGCTTTAAAAATTATAAAACAGAAACTGTTAAAATAGTTTCTAATGGTTTTGATTGATTTTGAGGGTCATGAAGAGGCATGGTTGATGATTTTAGCCTGTTTCATAACCACTCAAAAACTCCTCACAGGAGCTTTAAGATGGAAGCTCGGGGCCATAAATAAATGGACCTTGGGCCACAATTGGCCCCCGGGCCGTACTTTGGACATGCCTGGTTTAGACCGTCCTCTATGTTCTATTATTAACAAAGACCCAACATCAAGACAGGATCAGATCCAGTCCCTCCATTTCCAGTTATGCCAATAACATCCAGCTTTACATTTCAACCACAACCCTCACAAAAAACGCTTTTCCTCCGGGGGTCATAGTGGAGGTATTTTACCCGCTCTCGGTGCCTCATTTTCGGCCGTGTGAGTCCAGACGTGGACCCTCGAGCCTGGAGGAAAATACTTTGAATTTGGAGAGGAAAAACACTTTTCCTCCGGGGGTTATCGCGGAGGTATTTTAAAATGGAGCCATGCTTTAGACCGCTTCTTCTTCTCCATGTTTCCTCGTGGTTGAAGGAGTTCTGAGTCGCAGTGTGTGTGACATAATGCAACATACCCCGACGTGGCGTGACGTCGTGCTGGGAACTGAACCGTTAAGAAGAATCGATAACATTCGAGGTGTACAATTCCCATGGAATTGATCAATTGGAACCGGTTCTAAGTCGGACCCGGTTACCCACCCCTACTTCCTGCTGACTCAGTCTGATGGTAGAGTTAACCTGGAGTTGAATTTAAGGCACACACTGAATACTGAACATGTTTCAGGATGACCCGCAGCCTCAGCTCTGACTTCAGTCTAATGAGTAAAGCACACAGAGACTGTAAATATGCAGGCAGACTGCATGGCGACAGTTATTTGTATACAGTATGTGCGTATGGTAATACCTCCACTGTTAAATAACAGACGATGACTGAGACGGCCCAACAACTGGAGAGGAAAATCCTAACAGGATATAAACTCCTTTCTTCAGGTTTTACATAAAAAGGGTTCAATAGAAGTTCACAAACACCGGCCTGCTCATCGTACCTGAAGTCTCTAAAAGTAGTATGGGAGGTAGAGCCTTTCCTCTCCTTTGGAATCATCTACCAGTCAGGGTCCGGGAGGCAGACACCCTCTCTACTTTTAAGAGTAGGCTTCAAACTTTCCTTTTTGATAAAGCTTATAGTTAGAGCTGGATCAGGCTTGGACCAGGTCTTAGTTATGCTGCTATAGGCTTAGACTGACACACTGGGATCCTGTCTTTCCCTCTCTCTCCTCTCTCTGCCTGTCTCTCACTTTAACTCTTCCTGTCCCATTAAAGTTACTAACCATAGACCTTTCTGGAGTCCCTGAGCTCCCTTGTCTCGTAGGTTCCTCTGGATCTCTGCTGTAGATTCCTTTTTTGGGGTCTGTTATTCATCCTTTCTTTCTTTCTTTCTTTCTTTCTTTCTTTCTTTCTTTCTTTCTTTTAATTACTTCTTTCTTTCTTTCTTCTTTCTTTCTTTCTTTCTTTCTTTCTTTCTTTCTTTCTTTCCTTTAATTCCTTCTTTCTTTCTTTCCTTCCTCCCTTCCTTCCTTCTTTCCTTCCATCTTTCTTTCTTTCTTTCTTCCTTTCTTTCTTTCTTTCTTTCTTTCTTTCTTTCTTTCTTTCTTTCTTTCTTTCTTTCTTTCTTTCTTTCTTTCTTCTTTCTTTCTTCTTTCTTCTTTCTTTCTTTCTTTCTTTCTTTCTTTCCTTTAATTCCTTCTTTCTTTCTTTCCTTCCTTCCTTCCTTCCTTCTTTCCTTCCATCCTTCTTTCATTCTTTTTTTCATCCTTCTTTCTTTCTTTCATTCCTTCCTTCCTTCTGACCTTCTTTTTTTCATTCCTTCCTTCTTTCATTCCTTCTTCTTCCTTCCTCCTTTTCCTTCCATCTTTCTTTCTTTCTTTCTTTCTTTCTTTCTTTCTTTCTTTCTTTCTTTCTTTCTTTCTTTCTTTCTTTCTTTCTTTCCTTTAATTTCTTTCTTTCTTTCTTTCATCCTTTCTTTCTTTCTTTCTTTCCTTTAATTCCTTCTTTCTTTCTTTCCTTTAATTCCTTCTTTCTTTCTTTCCTTCCTTCTTTCTTTCTTTCCTTCCTTCCTTCCTTCTTTCATTCTTTTTTTCATCCTTCTTTCTTTTTTTCATTCCTTCCTTCTTTCATTCCTTCTTTCCTTCCTTCCTCCTTTCCTTCCATCTTTCTTTCTTTCTTTCTTTCTTTCTTTCTTTCTTTCTTTCTTTCTTTCTTTCTTTCTTTCTTTCTTTCTTTCTTTCTTTCTTTCCTTCTGACATTCTTTGTTTCATTCCTTCTTTCTTTCGTTTCTTCTGTCCTTACTTCCTTTTTTCTTGATCCACTTCTCTCTTTTCTTCCTTCTTCTTCATACTTTATGTCTCATCTTCTCATCCCCTCCTTTCCTTCCCCATTTCTTCTCCTCTTTTTCTTTCTTCTGGTCTCCCTCTCTTCTCTCTTTTCTTAGACCTTTCTGGAGTCCCTGAGCTCCCTTGTCTCGTAGGTTCCTCTGGATCTCTGCTGCTGTGGACGTGGTCCAGACTCCAGCTGCTACAACTACTACTATCCGTCTCTCCACTATCATCTCTCTCTCTCTCTTCATCTCCCTCTATCCCTCTCTCCAACACGGTCTCATGTTGTCATCCTTGTTGTCAGTTGTCATGAATAGATGACCGAGCAACAGAACTGTAAACATGTTTATCTCTAACATGGGGCTCTATGGGGACCGACTCACTTTTGGGGTCAGCCTCTAGTGGATATTTGGGGAACTGCAGTTTCTTTGCACTTGATCTCTGGAGGTTGCAGGTTCCTCAGACTAAGGGGTGATTTTTAAAATAAAGCATTTTAAGAGCTCAAAGAAGAAGAACTTGTGTTTCAGTTTGAGCGTACGCAGAATGGGTTCCCGCTGTCCGACTGTTTCAGACGGCGTCTCCCCTCCTGAGTCCGAACCTCTCCTCTTTAGAGTGTTTATTGGTTTTTAGTCGTCAGGCGGCGAGGTGTCAGTCTGTTAAAAAGAGGCAGAGACTGCAGAGCTAATAAGGTGCTAATCCCAGGCTGCTGCACACACACACACACACACACACTCGTCTCCCCCCACTGAGGCTGACTGCAGAGCCACACACACACACACACATTGGGAGTCTTATCGCTGCTCTCCAGACAGCCGCCCCAGATCAGTCGACGCGCTGCGATCGATGCATCTGATAAGGAATTAAGACAGAAAATAAACTGTACGCGTTATCGGGGAACTCGCTACACGGCCTAATTATGATGCGGCGTGTGTGCGAGACGATGATACGGTGGGACTGGAGTGGTGCGAGGCTGCGGGAGGGCCAGAGAGAGAGAGGAGGAGGAGGAGGAGGAGGAGGAGGAGGGGAGGAAGGAGGAGGAGGAGGTGGAGGGATCCTGGTGGCCCTGATAGCAACAAACTACAATACCCAGAATTCCTCGTCACTGGTTTATCTTGAGCTCAGCTGGTTGACGATGGAGGTTTGTTATTGATCGCACAGATTTTTTGGGGGGAGTGCATCAGCAATGACATATTCAACTTGTCATATTGCGAGCAGTGGTTACGCCGATGACACTCAGGTCTACATCTCCTCCAAACCCACCGCTGCCATTCCTCCCTCCTCCCTCATCCGGAGCTGGATGAGCAGGAACTTCCTGAAACTCCACGGGAATAAAACCGAGGCCCTGCTCATCGGCTCCAAATCCACCCTCACCAAATCTCAACACACCCCAGCCCCACCCATCATCATCGACGGATTCCCTGTACCCTTCTCCCACCAAGTCAAGAGCCTCGGCGTCATTCTGGACAGCACCCTCTCATTCGCACCTCACGTTCAAAACATCACCCGGACTCTTTCACCTCCACAACATCTCCAGACTCCGCCCCTCACTGTCCCAATCCAGCACCGAAATCCTGGTTCATTCATTTGTCACTTCCTGTATTGATTACTGCAACGCCCTCCTCACCGCACTCCCCACCAAACTCATCAACTCAATTCTCATGCAACTTCACTGGCTCCCTGTACAACACCGCATCCACTATAAGAACCTTCTCCTCACCTACAAAGCTCTCCACAACCTGGCCCCCACTTACCTCCAAGACCTCCTTCATGAATGCACTCCCTCCCGCTCCCTCCGCTCAACCTCTGCTGGACTACTAACCATCCCACCGTCACGCCTCAGTACCAGGGGTGCCCGAGCCTTCAGCTGCTCAGCACCCAGACTCTGGAACTCCCTCCCCCCACACATAAGACAGTCAGACTCCATCACATCATTCAAATCCCAACTCAAAACTCACCTGTTCAAACTTTTTTTATTTATTACTTTTTGTTTGTTTGTTTGTTTTTATGATGTTTTAATGATGAATGTTTTTATGATCTGTAAGGTGACCGTGGGTGGTCTGAAAGGCGCCCAAAATAAAATGTATTATTATTACTAAGACCTTCAATAGTTAAACGTACATGCTTCATAAGTTTGGAGTTTTTCCTCCCTTTTATTCTCCACTTGTGTGCTCACAGAAATAATTGCCCCCATGTTGAAAATAACACGCTACATCCAGAGTTCCTCCTGCAGACATGATCATTCCTCCACATGTGTTCTGTCCAGCAGCTCTCACCCCACCATGAGGAAAAGGTCACGGAGAGAAACCACATCCTGTCCCGCAGTTCCCCCCCCGCAGAGCAGCGGACAGACAGGACGCTCAGCTCCACCCGACGCTTCGATCGTCTCACCAGTGAGACCTCCTCCGACCCGCGAACACCAGCCGATGGGGGCGGCACCAACCACCCCGATGCCCGGACCCGCACCGACCCCGGGTCTCCAGCAGATTCCAGAGAGAAGTGAAGGAAGGGTTAAACCTGACTGTTCCCCCCCCCTCCTTCACATTTAGGTTGTTCTGTCACATTCCTCTGGAGTAACTGCTTGATGTCACATTTAAAGGGACAGTACGAGGTTTTTAAATAGTAAGTGTATACACCTCAGGGGAGTCCGGTCCTCTCCGCCCCTTTGTTGAGATGCTAGACCTCCAACCTCCAGTCACTGCTTTAAACACAGACATGACTCTGTAGTGGAAGTCACTGCATTAAGAACAGACGTGACTCTGTAGTGGAAGTCACTGCATTAAGAACAGACATGACTCTGTAGTGGAAGTCACTGCATTAAGAACAGACATGACTCTGTAGTGGAAGTCACTGCATTAAGAACAGACATGACTCTGTAGTGGAAGTCACTGCATTAAGAACAGACATGACTCTGTAGTGGAAGTCACTGCATTAAACACAGACATGACTCTGTAGTGGAAGTCACTGCATAAAAACAGACATGACTCTGTAGTGGAAGTCACTGCATAAAAACAGACATGACTCTGTAGTGGAAGTCACTGCATAAAAACAGACATGACTCTGTAGTGGAAGTCACTGCATTAAACACAGACGTGAGTCTGTAGTGGAAGTCACTGCATTAAACACAGACGTGACTCTGTAGTGGAAGTCACTGCATTAAAAACAGACATGACTCTGTAGTGGAAGTCACTGTATTAAAAACAGACATGACTCTGTAGTGGAAGTCACTGCATTAAAAACAGACATGAGTCTGTAGTGGAAGTCACTGCATTAAACACAGACGTGACTCTGTAGTGGAAGTCACTGCATTAAACACAGACATGAGTCTGTAGTGGAAGTCACTGCATTAAAACAGACATGACTCTGTAGTGGAAGTCACTGCATTAAACACAGACATGACTCTGTAGTGGAAGTCACTGCATTAAACACAGACGTGAGTCTGTAGTGGAAGTCACTGCATTAAACACAGACGTGACTCTGTAGTGGAAGTCACTGCATTAAACACAGACATGACTCTGTAGTGGAAGTCACTGCATTATAAACAGACATGACTCTGTAGTGGAAGTCATGGATGCTGTGTCCTCCGCTCTAAAGAGGAGAGCCTCGTTAAATGAGCTTTAAGTCAAGAGGGTTGGAGTGATTTATGTTGGACTGTCCCTTTAAGTGGAGACGCTGGTTGGCTGCCTCTGAAGAGAGCAGGAGGATAACAGGCTCCAGGGTGTGTTTGTGCCTTGGACCTGTTCGGCGTGTGATGAGCGTGGAGCTCTGCAGCCTAATTGGCCTCTTTAAATGGGAAAATGTGGACGCATCAACGAGCCGGACGCAGCCCGCCAACCCTCCGCCTCGCTGATGGAGAGCAGAGCAGCGTGGGAAACAATGAGGAGCAGGGAGTGGACGGTCATTGGATGGATTTAATGAGTCAGAGTCAAAGTTTGTGATGGAGTTAAAACACAGAATGGTTTCATCAGGGTCTGCCTTCAAACGTTAAAGAACTCCATCAAATGTTGGCTTTGACAATAATCACAGGTGTTCACGATCAAACCGGCTGATTACACCTGAGCTCAGGTGGAAGCTGAGCAGTGAGTCTGATTGGACAATGAGTGGAAACACCTGTGAGGGTGATCCACAGAGCCACCAAACTGCAGCCAAACACTACACTACATAGAAGCTACCCAGAAAAATGACCCCAAGCATCTGTGGTTGTTGTTTGTAGCACAGGTACCTCTTTTAGACCAACAGGAACCGGGTTGTATTTCCGGGCTGGTGCTGATCACGGCAACCCCGCCCCTCGCCCCTGACTAGGGGTGGGAATTGATAAGATTTGATCAATGTCAATGCCACTGTCGATTCTGCTAACAATCCAATTCCTTATCAGTTCTCCTAACGATCCCTGAGTATTTCTTTGAGGGGAAAGAAGTAGTTCTACACAGTCTTCCACACCAAAAGGAACCATTTAATTTTTTCCATAATGATGTCTGCACCAGACTGAACATGAACATATTCAACTTGAACATACTGAACAATAGGTTGACCTCATTCTCGGCCGCGTGAGTCCGGACGTGGACCCTTGAGCCTGGAGGGAAAGACTTTGAATTTAGAGAGGAAAAACACTTTTCCTCCAGGGGTCATAGCGGAGGTATTTTACCCGCTCTCGGTGCCTCATTTTCGGCCACGTGAGACCAGATGTGGACCCTGGACCCTGGAGGAAAAGACTTTGAATTTAGAGAGGAAAAACACTTTTCCTCCGGGGTCATTGCAGAAGTATTTTACCCGCTTTCAGTGCCTCATTTTCAGACGCATGAGTCCAGACGTGGACCCTGGAGCCTGGATGAAAAGTCTTTGAATTTGGAGAGGAAAGAAAAACGCTTTTCCTCTCCATGTTTCCTCGTGGTTGAAGGAGTGTGTGACGTAATGCAACGTACCGCGACGTGGCGTGACGTCATGCTGGGAAATGAATCGTTAAGAAGAATTGATAACATTTGGGGTGTACAATTCTGATGGAACCGGTTCTAAGTCAGATCCGGTTTTTCGATTCCCACCCCTACCCTTGACGTAAGCGGTTTGCGGTTCTACACCAGCAAAGAGTTGGAGCCGCTATGGAACTGGCTTTCCAAGGCAGGAGCCGGTTCACTCGCAGTCGAAACATGAAAAACCGGTTCTAAATTGAGCGCCGGCTCCGAACCGGCCCTGAAACCGCCTCGGTCATGAAGGGGTATGAGTGACAAGAACAGAGAAGATGTCGGCCAATCTATCCCCCCCCCCCCTGAACGAGCAGCTTTGGAGAGTTTTAAGCTCCTGAACATTTCTGGAAAATGTTCGTAGTGCACATGTGACAGAGGCTGAGTCCAGAGGAAGTGCTGATCCCACTGAAGGCCTGAGAGAAGCGTGTTGTGGTATGGAGGCCTGCAGGTGTCAAAGTGTTTTGAAGCTGCTCGTCCAGAAAGACAAAAACGAGGCTCTTTAGAGAATCAAAGGGGAGTCACCGACACTTCAAAGCAGTCTAAGAGGCGCTCTCCTCCCTCCGACAGCGAGGTCACTGTCAGCTCTGACGAGTCGCCGCTCTGCCGTTAACCCAGGAAGAGGAGGAGGAGGAGGGGGGGGGGAGTGTTTCCTCTGTGTGCTGGTGTGTTCAGAGGAGGTGGAGGGGCGCCGCGGCTGCCGTCGGTGAAAATCAAACAGAGCCCAATTAAAGTGATTGTAACATGTCAGTGACCACGAGGAGGAGGAGGAGGAGGTTCACCTGGACAGGAGGACGGACCTCTGTGACTCCTCTGAGGCCAGCTGACCCGACTGAAGGCCTCAGAGGAGTCTGTGCTGTGAGCGCCAAAAGGTCCAGAGGAATTCCTTTTATAGTGACGACTCACAAGACGCAGAGCGAAAACCTTTGAGGCCTCAGAACCGCCCTCAATCTGCATCGTTTGTTTTTGTCACTCAAGCTTAAAATCATCCACCTCGGGGGACGTTTCCACTCAAGCTGCTTCGCGAAAGCCAATCAGCGTTAAGATTTCCTGACTTCCTGGAATGCACCAGAAATGATGGATCCCACTATCAGGGTGGGAAGCAGGTGTTCTAG
The DNA here is from genome assembly GCF_009762535.1 of Notolabrus celidotus. Taxonomy (NCBI): domain Eukaryota; kingdom Metazoa; phylum Chordata; class Actinopteri; order Labriformes; family Labridae; genus Notolabrus; species Notolabrus celidotus. The sequence continues at coordinate 38,387,298 of NC_048278.1, forward strand.
AATTCTGAGATCAAATGTAGAATTCTAGAATTGTGTTTTTGATGTCAGAATAAACTGAACATTCCGTGAAGAAGGTCAGAGCTACAAAAAAAAACATCAGTGTCTCTAATCCTCTTTCATAGACCTCCATTCAACAAACAAACATTGTAGACGTAGTTTTCTTCTCCTCTTGAGGACAGACCTGACAAAGCTTTTTACTTTCAGCTACAACTAACCTGTAATTACAGATTCTGATTCAGAGACATGTTGAATCTGGATCTCAGGGTCTGGGTTTTAGTCTGAGAAGGGTTCTGGTCTCTGTCTGTAGTCTGAGGAGTACCCACCAATCAGGTGTCAGCAAGAAGAACAGTCTGTATGGAGAGCAACAGCAGGTGTTCTAGAATTCTGTCTCTGATGATGTCAGAATTCTGTCTTTGATGATGTCAGAGTTCTGTCTTTGATGATGTCAGAGTACTGTCTTTGATGATGTCAGAATTCTGTCTTTGATGATGTCAGAATTCTGTCTCTGATGATGTCAGAGTTCTGTCTTTGATGATGTCAGAGTTCTGTCTTTGATGATGTCAGAGTTCTGTCTTTGATGATGTCAGAATTCTGTCTTTGATGATGTCAGAATTCTGAGAACAAATGGAACATTCCATGAAGAAGGTCAGAGCTAAAGAAACATCAGTGTCTCTAATCCTCTTTCATAGACCTCCATTCAACAAACAAACATTGTAGACGTAGTTTTCTTCTCCTCTTGAGGACAGACCTGACAAAGCTGGACTTTGGACTTTGGACTAATCTGCATCATGATGTTGTTATTTCAGCAAACTGAAGACCCGTTAATTACAAGAACATCAGTTCCTGTTTCAGGTTCATACCACTGAGGGAAGCCAGAGGGAAGACTCTGTGGACCTGTTTACAGTGAAACTGAGACTCAACATGAACAGATGAAAAGGTGATAATTTGGGGATGTTATTAACCAGGAAATGGCATTGTATTTTGCTGAACCAGTTACCTGATGAGATTATTGAGTTAATATACCAACAGAGCCAAACAGATGGAGCTTTGGGCCACAGCTGACTTCATGTATGCATCAGGTTGTGGTGATTGTGGTTACAATGAAACTGAGACTCACCAGAAACAGAAGAACAGGGGATGTAATGAACCCAGAGATAAATATTCTCATCCTTCTGTTGCAGTTAAATTAAAGTCTTCATTCTGCAGTCAGCAAAAGTGAAGCTTCTGTGTGTGTTTACAGTGAAGCTGAGACTTCAGGTGGAAAACACACAAGACATGAGGCAGTAAAGAAGCAGTTTGTGGTGATGTGATTGAGGCTGTTTCATTAGCAGGGTTAGCTTGACAAGCTAGCAGACCAGAGTCACATTCAGCGAGGAGTTGAAACTTGGAGTTGAATCAAAAGTTAGAGAACGCAGCAGAAGGAAAGAAGTGTTTGATCTTTATTTACTCTCTAAGAGAGATAAATGTGTCCTGTCATCATCGTTATGAAGATCAGAGTCTGAGCAGTAACCGTGACAACACAATCAGAAGTGTCTGAAGTTTCTGCTTTTGATCAAACAGAAACACAAATAAGAGTCATCTCTCGCTCAGTCCCCTAATTATCAATTTAGTCCCAGCGGGGGTCCTGACATCACAGAAGTCCCTCTCTGGTGTCCGTATAGATTATAAAGCCCACCTACGGGGATCGGCCGCCAAACAGTACAAAACAATTAACGCTACAGCGCCGCTATCAAAGGCCGGCAGAGAAAACAGAGAGCCACGCATGGCTGGAGTGCAGGCTCGACGGAGAGAGAAATGAGTGTAGTCACATCAAAAAGCAGCAGAGCAGGAGTCTGACTCGCTACAAAGGCCTGCAATTAGCAGGAAACGTCAGGAGCACAGGCGGGGCGACTCCTCACTGAGACTGTTTGGGACACACGAGGCCGGAGTCCACCTGGGAGCCGGATTCTCCTCGTGCACTGAGTTTATTTACAGAAACAAGACACAGCAGCAGTCAGCTGGACGGCCGGGGGACGTTAACCTCAGCTGTCTTCATTAATACAAAGTTAAGAATGTTTTTTTGTGATGTAATGAATGTTTAAAGTTTCTTACAGTCATGATAGTTGAAGGTACAAACAATGAAGAACATGTGATGGAGATTAAAAGTTGTTCTTGTGCTCCGACTGAAGCCCAAAGTTTGTTTCTTTAATTAAAAAACAGACGAGTTTACAGCACCGACCGTCATTAATCACTGAAACTCAGATTTAAATGTTCCCTAAAACAAAGGGATTACTTCTTTTCAACACAACATACACTATATTACCAACAGTATTCGCTCACCCATCAAAATGATCAGAATCAGGTGTCCTAATCACTTGGCCTGGCCACAGGTGTATAAAATCAATCACCTAGGCATGCAGACTGTTTTTACAAACCTTTGTGAAAGAATGGGTCGCTCTCAGGAGCTCAGTGAATTCCAGCGTGGAACTGTCATAGGATGCCACCTGTGCAACAAATCCAGTCGTGAGATTTCCTCGCTCCTAAATATTCCACAGTCAACTGTCAGCTTTATTATAAGAAAATGGAAGAGTTTGGGAACAACAGCAACTCAGCCACGAAATGGTTGGCCATGTAAACTGATGGAGAGGGGTCAGCGGATGCTGAGGCGCATAGTGCAAAGAGGTCATCGACTTTCTGCACAGTCATTTGCTACAGAGCTCCAAACTTCATGTGGCCTTCAGATTAGCCCAAGTACAGTACGCAGAGAGCTTCATGGAATGGGTTTCCATGGCCGAGCAGCTGCATCCAAGCCATACATCACCAGGTGCAATGCAAAGCATCGGATGCAGTGGTGTAAAGCATGGGAGGGCACTTAAGTTCATATGTGAGTCAAGGCAGGTGAGCTAATACTTTTGGTAATATAGTGTATATTCAGTCGTATCATTCACAGTATGTCTCTGTGTTTATGGGCATAAAATAGAAGAAAAGAGACCTGAAACTAAACAGAAGTGCCTTAACTGCAGTTCCTCAAATGGCCACTTGAGGCCTTCCCTAAAAGTTAGACGCTCCCATTAAAGCACCATGTTAGAATGGTTTTTGTTTTTTTTACAGCTGAAAATTAAAAATAATCAGAAAAAAACAATTACTTATTTCAACCCAATCCCAATTCACTTTATTTATACAGCACATTTAAAAAAAAACTATTAAGTTTACCAAATAAGATAAATAAATAAGAACATAAAACACTATAAAAAAATTAAAATTACAATTAAAAAAAATCATAATAAAACACATCAGACACTTCAAAAAAATACTTAAGGACACTAGCAAGCACTGTAAGAAAATAAATAAATAAAAATGATTTAAAACAAATTATTTTGAGATTTTAGAGTTACAGGCTTTTTTTGTTATTTTTCCTTTTTTGAATAAATATATGTTTTACTAAGTTTTAGTATTAATCATTTAATTAGATATAGTCTATATATAACACTTTCACTAACAGGTAATCCATTAATTGTGTTCAAAATTACTAAATTTTAAAATTCATTTTAGATTGCCCTTTTTTTTTACAGCAGAAAATTAAAAAGTTATCAGAAAAAAACATTTACATTTTTCAATCCAATCCCAATCCACTTTATTTATATAGCACATTTAAAAAAAAACAATTAAGTGTACTAAATAAGATAAGAAATAAGGACATAAAACACTGTAAAAAAATTAAAAATTAAAAATTAAAATTACACTGAAAAAAATCACATTAAAACACATAAAACACATCAGACACTTCAAAAAAATACTTAAGGACACATGCAAACACTAAGAAAAACAATAAATAAAAATTATTTAAAACAAATTATTTTGAGATTTTAGAGTTACAGGCTTTTTAAATTATTTTTTCCTTTTTTAAATATATATATGTTTTACTAAGTTTTATTATTAATCATTTAATTTGATATATATAACTATTTCAATAACAGTTAATGCATTAATTCTGTTTAAGAAATTACTAAATTTAACATTAATGTTAAATTAAAAACCTGTTCTTAGTCCAAAAAATCTCATAAAAGATTTGATCCAAACACATTAAATCCATAGAGATGAACAGATTACTTTAAATCTACAGAGGTTGGATGCTCTGATCTAACTGTATTAGAATGTTGCAGTTCCCCAAATGTCCACTTGAGGCTTCACCATAAGGTGAGTCGACCTCCATGAAGCCTAATGTTAAAATGTCCAACTTTAAAGCAGAAAATCATAAACACTAGAGTCTGAGTGTGAGTCCCTCACAGAGTCAGATCTCAGTCTCTGTGCTGGTCTGAGGTGGGGGGTCGGTTTGAGGCTGTTTCAGTGCAGTGACCCTGATCTGCTCTGGTTCTGTGACTCCTCTGTGAATCCAGGGTTACAGCAGCAGCAGCAGCTCTGACTGCCTCAGACACATCACACACACTCAGAGCTGCACACTGACGCCCCCTGTTGGCCACCCTGACACACACACACACACACACAGAATTTGATGATGATCCTGTTTTGCCCAAAAAAGGTGCAAAGCAGCTTTGAGTCATGAATCTCAGACAACCGGATCTGAGCACTGAGACAGAGCGACACTTGAAACATCAACAGTGAAACTCTAATGAAGCCGATATGTTTCTGGAGCGGGCGGGAGGGGACGTGAGCCGGTTCTGCTCCATGTGTGGGAACAAGGGGAAAAAGAAAATGAGGGTTTTTTGTGAATCGACGGGGAGCGTGACCTGCAGGGCCGCGGGGGCAGAATCCCCCCTGCAGGACGGTAAAAGCATGAAGCATGTTATTTGAGGGATGATGGTAGCAATTGAGGAAATGCAGGGTTTGGATGCATCATGAAGGGTTCTGGTGAAAACATCAGGGACGCCCCAAAGGTGTGGAAATCAGAAAACATGTCAGCAGCCTCGAAACAAAATCCAGATGGAGTCCACAGAGAGTCCAAAACATCCCAGATCTGTACTGAACTGTGTTTAATCTACCAGGATCCACTCTGATATTGCATCATGTGCCGGCGTGCCGGAGGGATGACCTCATCATCGTAGTGTTTATGGATCACTGGGCCGCTGGCCTTGATTTCTGTTATTGAATTACAGGAAATTCATTCTTTTTATTGAAGGAGCGGCTTCCAAATCCAATAAGACAGTCAGCAGTCCTCCGGTCAGGGAGCCTCCTCAAGCTGCAGCAAAGTCACTCTGCTCCCGTATGTGGGTCAGAAACGTGGAAGAGGTGTAAAGGGAGTTTCTGCTTCCAAATATTGACCAACAAAATCCAACAGGTGACGAGATCAGGGACGAAGAACTGATCCAGCAGCTCTGAGCAGTACATCCAGAGATACTGAGTCTTATATCAGGTTTGTAAGAGACGTAGTCTAAATATAATATCTGGATCTGGATTTAAGTGGAACATAGATTCTGGTTTTGCAGTCTGATTAGTATCGACCAATCAGGTGTCAGCAGGAAGAACAGTCTGTATGGAGAGCAACAGCAGGAGGAACACGATCAGCTCCCATGGATGTTAATGTGAGGAGGATCTCTTTCTCTCTATAAACAGATATCTGCATGAAGAGCAGCTAACAATCTACAATCTACACTAAAGACAATCAGCACTTAGATTTCCTGACTTCCCTGAACGCAGCATCAGAAATGATGGATCCCACCTCCATTCAACAAACGAACATTGTAGACGTAGTTTTCTTCTCCTCTTGAGGACAGACCTGACAAAGCTTCCTCACGACGACATTAAGAACAATCTTGGAAAGACAAACTCCATTTTTACAAAGCTACTGAACACGAACCAACATTTTCAAGGTGGGCGGCACGTGTGGACACAAATGGTTCAATTCTGCACCCTGTTACCTGGACTTTGACCCAGGTGATGACATTTATGTCATGCAACCACTTAGCATCTGGTACAATCTTAGTGTACAGTCATGGCCAAAAGTTTTGAGAATGACACAACTATTCATTTTCACAAAGTCTGCTGTTTCAGTTTTTATAATGGCAATTTGCATATACTCCAGAATGTTATGAGGAGTGATCAGCTCAACTGCAATTAACTGCAAAGTCCCTCTTGCCTTGAAAATGAACTTTATCACCAAAAACACATTTCCACTGCATTTCAGCCCTGCCACAAAAGGACCAGCTAACATCATTTCAATGACACACAGGTGTCACACACATTAACACAGGTGTGGGTGTTGATGAGGACAAGGCTGGCGATCAATCTGTCATGATTGAGTGACTGGACACTTTAAAAGGAAGATGGTGCATGACACCATTGTTCCTCATCTGTTAGCCATGGTTACCTGCAAGGAAACACGTGCAGCCATCATTGCATTGCACAAAAAGGGCCTAACAGGGAAGTTTATAGCAGCGAGTAAGATTGCACCTCAGTCAACCGTCTATCCAATTATCAAGAACTTCAAGGAGAGAGGTTCAATTGTTGCCAAACAGGCTCCAGGGCGCCCAAGAAAGTCCAGCAAGCGCCAGGACCGTCTCCTGAAGGTGTTACAGCTGCAGGATCGGGCCACCACCAGTGCAGAGCTTGCTCAGGAATGGCAGCAGGCAGGTGTGAGTGCATCTGCACGCACAGTGAGGCCAAGACTTTTGGAGGAAGGCCTGGTGTCAAGGAGGGCAGCAAAGAAGCCACTTCTCTCCAGTAAAAACATCAGGGACAGACTGATATTCTGCAGAAGGTACAGGGAGTGGACTGCTGAGGACTGGGGTAAAGTCATTTTCTCTGATGAATCCCCTTTCCCATTGTTTGGGGCATCTGGAGGAAGGCTTGTTGGGAGAAGACGAGGTGAGCGCTACCATCAGTCCTGTCTCTTGCCAACAGTGAAGCAACCTGAGACCATTCATGTGTGGGGTTGCTTTTCGGTCAAGGGAGTGGGCTCTCTCACAATCTTGCCTAAAAACACAGCCATGAATAAAGAATGGTACCAGAACGTCCTCCGAGAGCAACTTCTCCCAACCATCCAAGGGCAGTTTGGTGATGAAGAATGCCTTTTCCAGCATGATGGAGCACCTTGCCATGAAGCAAAAGTCATAACAAAATGGCTCGGGGAACAAAACATTAAGATTTTGGGCCCTTGGCCAGGAAACTCCCCAGATCTTAATCCCATTGAGAACTTGTGGTCAATCCTCAAGAGGCGGGTGGACAATCAAAAACCCACAAATTCTGACAAACTCCAAGCATTGATTATGCAAGAATGGACTGCCATCAGTCAGGATTTGGTCCAGAAGTTGATTGACAGCATGCCAGGGAGAATTGCAAAGGTCTTGAAAAAGAAGGGTCAACACTGCAAATATTGACTTATTGCATGAATTCTGTGTAATTCTCAATAAAAGCTTTTGATACTTATGAAATGCTTCTAATTGTATTTCATTATACCATAGAAACATCTGACAAAAACACCTAAAAACCCTGAAGCAGCAGACTTTGTGAAAATGTAATATTTGTGTCATTCTCAAAACTTTTGGCCATGACTGTATACACTGAAACCTCTTCTCACTGTTTGTTTCTGCTCTTCTGAAGTTTCTTTTCCAATCATTCGTTGATACTGCAACTGTTTGTTTCTGAAGCTGAGTTTTGAAGCCAATCGTCGGCGGGTGCCATATTGGTCTAGTCGATCTAGTGTGACCAAGCGGCAACCTCCGCTCCTTAAATATGAAGCCAATGTGGAAGTTCTGAAACTTGCAGTTCCTCCAGTGTCCACTAGAGGCTGGCTGCAGAAACACCAGAAACCACATACACACCCATTCAAAGAGACGATCTTTAGAGCAGAAATAAACAAGGTTTGGTTTTGTCTTTGTTGCCTTTCTTTTGACGCCTTAAGTTTCGTTTTTCATCGTCGTTAATTTAACTTTTGCTTTAGATCAGAGGTAGAACTGTGTTTTCTGTTGCCTGTGATCTCAGGCGGTCGGAGGTCGGAGCTGTGCAGGATTCATATGCCAAGCCTTTTTCTCATTAGTTGTGCCTTTTCTATTTTACTTAGTTAATATTTACAGTGTTTTTATCTGAGGGGTTATAGGTGTTGCCCAGCCCGAGACCGAGACAAGACCGAGTTAAAATGCTTTTGATTGCGAGACCGGGACCCTCGAGTACTACAACAATTTAGGCAAGGCAAGGCAATTTCATTTATAAAGCAGCATTCATACAAAGAGCAATTCAAAGTTCTTTACAGAGTTAAAAACAAAAACCAGAACAGTAACAATCAAGAAAAACATCCAGCAAACACTTCAAACATTTACATTTTACATGTGGCCTGTTATGTTTGATCTACTCTCTCTCTCTCTGTGTACTTCTGTAACTTAACGTACACAGTAATCAGTGTTGGGTCTTGTTATTTATTTAAATTAGGAGGGATTATTATAAATAATCAGCCCCCCTTTCACTGCTCTGAAGTCCGTAATTTACAGAGTCTTACTGTCCCACTGGACACAGAATCACAACTGATCTTGTCTTAAAGGTGACATATCACGCTTTTTTCATCAACATATATTGGTCTAAGAGGTCCCCAAAACATGTCTTTAAAGTTTATGCTCAAAAAAACACTTTGAAATCAGATTCTGGTCTGCCTGAAAAACCCTCTTCTTCAGTCCTCCTCAGAACAGTCTGTTTTCTCTCTGACCACGCCCCCTCAGGAAGTGGGTGTGGCCTCGGCTGTCCGGCACGTTGATCTAATGTTTACATGTTGGCTGAATATACACGGCTGCTCACAGACCCGCGTTACTTCAACCCTCTGAATCTGATCCAGAATCTGATCCTGACGGAGAGGCGCCTGCAGCAGGACCTTTCTGAACCATTGGTCACAGATTTAGTGTTTCTTGTTGTTTTATTTGTCAGCATGTCGACGTGTGTCTTGGTACACAGCTACCAACATGTAGCTATGTGGCTATGCTAACTAGCGCTAGCACTTTTCCATGGAAAATAAAACTCATCCACTAGATCTTCAAATCTGCAGACGTGGGGAGTCAAAGCGACCTTTGTGTTTATTAAGACAGCCTACAACTAGCATGCCTCCCTCCTAAGCTCCTTGTTAGCACACATGTGTGCAGGGAATGAAAAACGGAGGAGGGGTTGAGTTGTATTTTATACAGTCTATGGGCTGAACAAGCTCCGAGCTCTGACTTCCTGTTACAGACCGGATATTGTTGTTACGTAACAAAAACACTGAAAACTGAAACGGCTGGTTTCAGCACACATTTACAGAAAGGTGGAGAAATCAGAACAGGGGCAGAATGGAGTCTTTTACTGTTCAGGGGGTTTGTAGACAGGGACACAGATTTCAGGTAGAGGACCATTAAAAAGGCCATTTTGCATGATATGTCACCTTTAACTGAAATGAACCTTTAATTATGAAGAGGTGAATATCATGGTGTCGTCTGCGTAAAGGTAAAACCTTGTTATCTGTAACAACTCTGCATTAATGACTGATATTAAATTTAAACAAAGATAGAAGCGTATCCAACCGGTCGTCTTATTATAGATCCTAAAACAAGGAAAGTACTCAGTGAGGTCAGTCTGTGATATAAAGAGTAATGTTGATGTTTTATTTCAAACATGTTTTTAAGGTGTTCTTCTCTCAGAGCGATGTTTCTGTCTGCTCAGAGTGAACACATGAAGGTCTGAGGAACATGCTTCCCACAGTGACACGACCTGACAGGATTTAGAGCGAGGAGCTTTATGAGTCCAACACACACGGGCTGAAACTCAAATCTGGAGGCTGAATAAAAGCAGCTGAACCTTCACGACTCCGCTCATGAAATGGAAACTGATGCAGCAGGAAAAGGTTGTCTGACTCTACCTGAGCAGGTAGATGGATCAGGCGCCGCGGCGGCCCTTTAATTAAAAAGTGATAAAAGGCGGAGCGGTTCACGGCGGGGCTAAAGCCTGCCGGGTTAAAGGTGTGTGTTCCTCTGGACGTCTTCGGCCCCCGCAGCAGCATTGATCTCTGTGCTCGCACAGGAGAGCCCGGCCTCCTCCGGGCTTAAGGGCCACACACCTGTGCGTGCATCGGGGCCGGATAAGCCCAGATTAAGCTAAAGTTACCAGCTCTCTCCCCGCACTGTCATTCAAAACCTCAACGGCAGCCGCGCGGCGGACAAAGCGCCTTTTGGGCCGTCCTAATAAACGCCATTAGCTTTGAGACATCAAACATGGAGGATTATGGGATTTTCTGGCCCCGCGAAAAAAAGATGGAGGGTCCAGGGGACTCCCTCGCTCAGCCGTCCTTTCTCTGCAGAGATTACGCTACAATTTGTTTTCCTTTTTCCGCCATTTTGTCCGTCCCTCCTCCTCCTCCTCCTCCTCCTCCTCCTCCTCCTCCTCCTCCTCCTCCTCCTCCTCCTCCTCCTGCAGATTCCACACAGAGCGAGCGGTACAGTAATCCCCACAGATGAAACTAAGAGCGCCGTAAAAAGGAAGATTACACAGGGCTTTGTAAATTGTTTCTATACACATGTGCGAGGGTATTTGAGAGATCTGTGGGGACTTAACACTCACACACACACACTCTCTCTCTCACACACACACACACACACGTTCAGAAGCCTTTCTCTGCGTTGTTTTCCTCCTCTGTTGTCTGAAGCCGTTTTGCCTCACAGCCACAGAAGTAAAGGAGTTAAAAAAAGAAGAACAGAGGGATGAGTGATGTTTGCTGCCTCTCTGCTCCTGAAGAAGAAAGAGACTGAGGGATGAGGGACTCAGGGAAGCTCTGATTCTGTTTGTTATTTCTTCAGGTCAGATAATGTAAACGGGGAATTTAAGATGGGTGACAAACGACTTAAAGAAAAGGTGAAGAGAGACCTCTGATTCAAACCTTTACTGACCCTCAGAAAGATCATTTTACTTTGGGTTTGTGAAAAAGCTGAACACACATCAGGCTGCATATTTTGTCCTTTAAACCAGTTTGAGGGTTTGATTAGTTCATCCCAAGTTCAAGCTTCTTCACCAGGTCACAAGTCTGATGTTTTACCAGTTAGAAAGTCATTAATCATGTTTTTTATAAGAGCTCCCATAGGAAAATCAATTTAGAGAGGAGATCTCAAAAGTGTTTCATTTCTGTCTCCTAGACAACAATGAGATCTGTTTGAAAGCAAAATGAGACTATAGCTTATGTTTCCTGTTTCTCATTCTTGCCTCCAGAAAAAAGTTGTAAAAAGCTTAGTCTCCCTTTCAGTTCAAAAGGAGATCTGGTCTAAATCTGAAATGATTCTCAGGTATTTCTCAAGTGTTGTGACTCCTTTTGAGCTCAGGTGGAGAAATCAGGGAGCTCTCTCAATCTAACCTCATCCATTTGTTTTAGTCAGACTCAGTTTTTGTGTCTCAAGTTGAGCTCAGATGGAGCAAAGAAAGAGCCTGAGCTCATCTTTTCATCAACATTTATAGAGCCCTGCAAAATTAACATTTCAATGTACTTGTCCACAAACTTACAATTCTCATTTAAACATTTGAACCCCTTTTAAGATCAGATATTTAGATGTGAAATGATCTCTTCTTTGACTTCACAGTCTGGTCCTTCCTTTACAAGTCTGTGTGGAACAAAACCACTTCACTAAGATTTAGTGGATTTGAGAGAAATTGCAAAAGATAGAGATTTCATACAACAGGTATGACAGATCATTTATTTAAAATATGGGCCACAAAAGGGCCGACCAGACTTATCCAGATTATTACAATTAAAGGGGCGGATTCTGTTGGGCGCTGGTGGCCTAGCGGTCTAAGCGCCCCACATACAGAGGCTACAGTCCTCTCTCATGAGATCTCTCATTTAAGTCTCAAATAAGACTCATGTCATGGTCTCAACTATTTCTCCTAGTGAATTTTAGGAGAAACTAATGAGAACAATTTGAAACTTAAATGAGGCTGAAGTGAGAATCTCAGTTTTGTCTCTGGAGACTTAGAAGAGAAAACCTTGAGCAGTAAAATTTTCCTCTGGGCTGACATTCAAATATTGATTGGCTTTTAAAGCTACTGCCCTGAGTTTAGTAGCAGCTCAGCTTGCAGCCCCTAAAGCCCAAACAAACATGTTAGAGACTCCAGTTTTAGAGCTGAGGTTTCTTTATTCAGTCTAATTACAGGTTATAATATCCACTGCTGAAAACCTTCATCACTATCAGCTGGTGGCAGCTCAGCTCGCTGCCACTCCTCACACCCTGTGGCAGCTCAACAGAGTGATATTTAACTCTAACATCCAAAGCCTTATTCAGTGATTTTATTTATACTTTATCTCAATCTTTGTTTCTGAGTAGAGGAGAATTAATATTAACCTGATAACCAGCATGGAGCACTGGAAAAAATGCCCCTCCAAAAACAAGGGAAAAAAAAACATATTTCAAGGCACTTTTACCTTGAAATAAGCAAAAAAATCTGCCAATAGAAGAAGTGAAAATTTGCATGGTAAGATTTCTTAAAATAAGATGTCATATTTAGAAAACTTTGATCTTAAAATTAGCAGGAAAAACTTATTTGAAGTAATATTTAACCAGTATTTTAAAGCTTAGTGTCTCAGAATAAGACAGGAATGATAACAATTAACATTTTTTCACTCAAAAAAATATTTCTGCACTAAACTTCTTCATTTGAGATTTATTCACCTTAATCTGAGTTGTATTATAGCGGCACTTCTCTAGGTTTAAGACCATCTTGTTCTTGAAATAAGATGACAAAGTTGAATTGTCTCATGTTGAGATGTAATGTCTTCTCATAGTGAGCTGGATATACTAATATTCAGTCATGTTGTTCTTTAGGAGAAGACAGCTCTGCTCTAAAGGAGCTGTTTCATTGTGTGCATGGAGTTTGAGGAGGAAGATTTATATCTGATTTAAAGAAACAGTGTCTGAAAACTGAAACCCACCCTTAAAAACAACAACTTCTCTTCTTTCCTTCTTCTTTCTTTCTTTCTTTCTTTCTTTTGTTCTTTCTTTCTTTCTTTAAATCTTTTTTTTCTTTCTTTCTTTCTTTAAATCTTTCTTTCTTTCTTTCTTTTGTTCTTTCTTTCTTTAAATCTTTCTTTCTTTCTTTAAATCTTTTTTTTCTTTCTTTCTTTCTTTAAATCTTTCTTTCTTTCTTATTTTGTTCCTTTCTTCTTTAAATCTTTCTTTTGTTCTTTCTTTCTTTCTTTGTCTTTTTTCTTTCTTTTTGTTCTTTCTTTCTTCTTTAAATCTTTATATCTTTCTTTCTTTCTTTCTTTTCTTTCTTTCTGTTCTTTCTTTCGTTCTTTCTTTCTTTCATTCATCCTTTCTTTCTTTCTTTCTTCCTTTCGTTCTTTCTTTCATTAATCCTGTCTTTCTTTCTTTTGTTCTTTCTTTTGTTCTTTCTTTCTTTCTTTCCTTAAATCTTTCTTTCTTTCTTTTGTTCTTTCTTTCTTTCTTTCTTTCTTTTTGTTCTTTCTTTCTTTCTTTTTGTTCTTTCTTTCTTTTTTTTCTTTCTTTCTTTCTTTCTTTTTTTTCTTTCTTTCTATCTTTCTTTTTGTTCTCTTTCTTTCGTTCTCTTTCTTTCTTTCTCTTTCTTTCTTTCTTTTGTTCTCTTTCTTTCTTTCTTTCGTTCTCTTTCTTTCTTTCTTTCTTTCGTTCTCTTTCTTTCTTCCTTTCTTTCTTTCATTTCTTTCTTTCTTTCTTTCTTTCTTTCTTTCTTTCTTTCTTTCTTTCTTTCTTTCTTTCTTTCTTTCTTTCTTTTATCAAATGAGCTGTTTTCTGATAGATTCTCCAATAAAATGCATTTACTTCAATCAAGATTATCTGTCTGGATCATTTTGAGAGTAGGAACAATAAAAACTGAGAGAATCTTAACAGGAGGAGAATCTCAGCTCGCAGGCTCTCTGCTTAAGAGACAAACACATTCTGCCAAACGTCTTTGTTCCAGTTTTAATCACAAATTCAGTTCTATAGGAACAGGGTGGACCTTTACCGATGATTCAACTCCTTGTGAAACTGCCCGGATAGTTGAGCTAGCTAAAAGAACATTTACCTGAAAGCTAGCAGCTCAGCTCTCAGCCCCGACTAAAGTACCGTACCAACAAAAGAGCACAGAGAAACTCTGATCTTTAACATGCCAGTGCTTTATTTTGTGTTGTTAACCTCCAGGGTGTTTAGTTTTTGCTTTCTTTTAGTGTCTTTACTGCGTTTAAACTGCTGGGTCTGTTTGATTTGGACAGGAGACATCTGCTGATCCACACTGAAGAGTTATTTTAAGAGTCAGAAGAAGTAGAACTTTCATTTTGTAAGTTTAATTCATACGAACACACAAGATGTAAATGATCAGAGTGTAAAAACATCCAGAGTGATTCAAAGAAGTTTGATAAACACATGTCAGAGTCCTCCCTGAGCTCAGAGTCTTCCATCACAGTGATGGTGTAACAGCTATAGGTCCCATACGGTCCCTTAAAGTCCACCTATAGAATAACTTCCTGCCCCGGCTGAACCGTGTGTACATACTCTCATAATGAGCGGGGCCCCTCCTTCCCTCCCCACAGACAGAAGTCAAGTCGTCCCTAACAGGAGTCAAAGGTTGGGCTGCTGCTAATCCATGTAACACTAGAGGAATAATCCTCAGGGCTGTGGCCGCCCGCTCCAAACTTCTCTTTCCCTCTTTTGTTTTTCAGGTAAGCGATCTTGGAAAATGTTTCAGCGATGGCCCCCAGTCCGCCGAGAGAGGAGGCTGCATCTCCCACTAATTCAACTTTGGTTGTTTTCGACCTCGGGCTGAGCGAAGAGAGGGAACCAGAGAGAGGAGAGGAAGAGGGAGAGGAGACCGGCATGTGTTTCAGTTTGATTATAAAATGTTAAATTCATTTGATTTTACTAAATGTGACAAAAACAGCCACAGTCAGACGATAGAGAGAGTCTGAAATTCAAGTTAGCACTGGAGTTGTTTACATCAGTCAACGCACAGGTTTGATGATGTCCTGACTTTTTATGATGACGGTGGAAGATTTACAGAATAATCTCTGATCTCTTCTTCATTCTACAAATTAAAATTATTAATCTGGTATCATCTAACATCAGAGGAGTCACATGTGTCAAATCAGGCTCTGAAAGTTACATCAACAAATGCAAGCCCAGTTCACGAACACATGAAGTCACATTCGTAGTTTCCATCATCTTGAACAATTTATTTCAAGATTACAATTTCATTTTTTGACATTTGTTGGTTTCAGATAGAACACCTGAAGAGAGACAGAGGGACGTTTCTGTTTGCTGAGTTTGGTTCTGGATCTGGTTCTGGTTGCTTGAGTTTGGTTCTGCTTCTGTTTACTTGAGTTGGTTCTGGTTCTGGTTACTTGAGTTTAGTTGTTGTCCTGTTTACTTGAGTTGGTTCTGGTTCTGTTTGCTTGAGTTGGTTCTGGTTCTGGTTGCTTGAGTTCAGTTCTGGTTCTGTTTGCTTGCGTTGGTTCTGGTTCTGGTTACTTGAGTTTGTTCTGGTTCTGGTTGCTTGAGTCTGGTTCTGGTTCTGGTTGCTTGAGTTGGTTCTGGTTCTGGTTGCTTGAGTTGGTTCTGGTTCTGGTTACTTGAGTTTGGTTCTGGTTATGTTTACTTGAGTTGGTTCTGGTTCTGGTTGCTTGAGTTTGGTTCTGGTTATGTTTGCTTGAGTTTGGTTCTGGTTGCTTGAATTTGGTTCTGGTTATGTTTGCTTGAGTTTGGTTCTGGTTGCTTGAGTTTGGTTCTGGTTCTGGTTGCTTGAGTTTGGTTCTGGTTCTGGTTGCTTGAGTTTGGTTCTGGTTATGGTTGCTTGAGTTTGGTTCTGGTTCTGGTTGCTTGAGTTTGGTTCTGGTTATGGTTGCTTGAGTTTGGTTCTGGTTCTGGTTGCTTGAGTTTGGTTCTGGTTCTGGTTGCTTGAATTTGGTTCTGGTTATGTTTGCTTGAGTTTGGTTCTGGTTGCTTGAGTTTGGTTCTGGTTCTGGTTGCTTGAGTTGGTTCTGGTTATGGTTGCTTGAGTTTGGTTCTGGTTCTGGTTGCTTGAGTTTGGTTCTGGTTATGTTTACTTGAGTTGGTTCTGGTTCTGGTTGCTTGAGTCTGGTTCTGGTTCTGGTTTCCTGAGTCTGGTTCTGGTTCTGGTTGCTTGAGTTTGGTTCTGGTTCTGGTTGCTTGAGTTGGTTCTGGTTCTGGTTGCTTGAGTCTGGTTCTGGTTCTGGTTGCTTGAGTTTGGTTCTGGTTATGTTTACTTGAGTTGGTTCTGGTTCTGGTTTCTTGAGTCTGGTTCTGGTTTCTTGAGTCTGGTTCTGGTTGCTTGAGTTTGGTTCTGGTTATGTTTACTTGAGTTGGTTCTGGTTCTGGTTGCTTGAGTCTGGTTCTGGTTCTGGTTGCTTGAGTTTGGTTCTGGTTGCTTGAGTTGGTTCTGGTTCTGGTTACTTGAGTTGGTTCTGGTTCTGTTCTGTGGATATGTTTGCAGTTTTTTTTTTTTTGAACAATAAAAAAGTTTGATGAAAATACTAAACAAAGGTAAGAATGGTTTTGTAACAAAATAAATGCACAAAATTAGGCAATGATAAGGCTTCTCATAAAACCCTGTACGTAAAGGGTTTTCAACACAAACCATTAGCTCCATGTTTTTACTGGTTGCTGTATTCACACCGTGACGAGTGCCTGGATCATATTTTCTTAACTTTGGCGAAATTACGTGAAATAGGAGGCCCCGTCCGCAGAGCATTGTAGCCTAGCTTGCTGGCCGGTCCTCTGGGAAGAGCTTACCGGCACTCATTGTGGCTAACAGGAGCAATAGTGTACTGTAACTCATACGACCCCACTTCAAAAACACTGAAATATCCCTTTAAGAAGCAGAACCCGGGCTCGTCTCCTCGTCATGTAACCGAACAACAACTGTCAGACATTTAAAAAGCTTTAAAGACGTAGTTGGCAACAGGAAGCCTTTCTTGCCCTCCAGGGGGGCGGGGCCATGAGGGTGTGACATCACATAAAAGTTATGAATTGGCTAAACTTGTAAGGAACGCCACTCAAAATGATCATGAATGTCAAGTGGCGACTTAAGGAACTGCAGTTTTTATTTGTTTGTTTATTTTATTCAGATTTAGAAGAAACACGATGACATCATGAACTTTCCAGGAAAAGGCGGCCATGTGGTTTCAGCTTCACCGGTGAGTAATGATGCTGCTCATGTGACTAATGCATCTAAAATGAACACACACACACACACACACACACACACACACACGCCCCCCTGGCTCGCAGACCCTCCACAGCCCTCACCTCCTCCTCCATTTGGAGAATCAGAGATGACCTTTTGCATGAATAAAGTCAAAGAGGATTAAGGCGGCAGAGACCTTCGCAATGTCGGCCGAGGGGAGAAGCGGAGCATCCTCCCTTTGAACGTGGGCTGAGTGTCGATGTCTGCGGCTGCCTGAAGGCCTCGCCGCGTGTCCCCCGGCGTGCGAAAGAGGCGGCACAGGAACAGGAACGTGTCTTCTGAGTTGTTGTGAAATCATGGAGGTATTAATATCTCTGCTTCATAATCTCATCTGATTTATATTACACACCCTCATAATCCAAACCTGACGCCACGTAAACACTGAGGCTATTTGCTTAAGTATCCAATCTGTCCATCACACCGGGATTATGAAGATTAAGATTAGCACCAGCTGAGCGCCACTTCCATCAGGATTAATGGAATCTCATTTTGTCAATATTACCTGTACAGTAACCTGCCACAGTCATCTGGAGCAATTTACACCTGTGAGGACGGATCCATGAAGAAGAGATTCAGGGTGTGATTACAGGAAACATTAGGGGAAAAGAACAAGACATAAAAAGGTAGGAAATGATCAAAACACAAGATTTCATGAAGTCTGCAGACGATTCAGAGACAGCAGTCAATGATATGAATGTCTTTAAACTGAGAGCAGAAACCATGAGGGCTCTGAGTTCCTAGACTCTGTAGCAGCTTGTTTCTGAATGAAAGGATGTAAAGGAAGGAGGGGAAGGTTTTTCTACACATCCTCTGGATCCACAGCTTCATGAGGAGCTGCTCAGGAGCAGTCACGTAAAACAGAAACACACAGCAGAGAGGAGGGAGTCCATTTCTGCCCGGCGCTGCAGAGAACAGGTCACTCCTGAGCAGAGACAAAGTGCTAATTAAGAGGAGCAGGTCCACTGCCTCCACACAGAGGCCGCTCAAAAGTCCTCGTGTGTCATAAAAGCCCGAGTGTCGGGACGTCAGCGAGCCGCTGAACCAGAACACAAAAACAGACGGAGAGACGAGGGTCACAGGAGACGACGCTGTGGTGAAGAGGAGGAAGAGGAGGAGGAAGAGGAGGAGGAGGAACACAAATTTATTCATGAGCTACACGTTTAGATAAACGCCGTCCTTTCACTGCTCAGGGACGGACTTCAAGAATACAGGAGCTCATTATGAACGACTTCTTATACTGAATTACACACCTCTCTAAAAACACAGGAGCTCAGCAGGACACTGAGTTTTAGTTTCAGGCGACATCATGTGACCCTGATACCAAACATAACCGTACTGCTAACACTTCACAGCTCTAACGTCCCAAACTCTGCTTTTAAAGAAATCAGGGTCTGAGTTACTGACGGATTGCACACCTTTTGCATCAGTCAAACGTGTGCAACTGGAGCCAAAACGCCATCGTCTAATTCACGAAGCACGCACAAAGGGTTAAATGCTCCACAATCGACTCCACCGAGAGATGCTGAGGAGCTTCCCCTCGACATCATAGCTCATCAGGATGAGAATGTCAGGATTAGAGCACACAGCACAGCTCTGCACTGCACAGAGTGGAGATGCTAACAGCTCATCTCAGTCTCAATCAGACGCAAAACAAGAGCAAAGTTACACAACACGTTTTAGAGTCAGGCCAAATTTCAGCTTCATCACGTGTTCAGGGGGGAACCAGGGCGGATCAGCTGCTCCCGACCGGTTGGACGAATTTCAAACTTAGGCTTACAGCGTACTCTCTCAACGTGATGTGAGTTGTGTTTCTTTTCCCCAACTTCAGGTCTTTTTCCTGAATGCACAGACAACTGAAATACACACTATCCGCTATAACACCACCTGCGCTGTCTAATGTAATCCGAAACAACAGGTCGACCACAGATTCTACCTCTACCAAGCTCCTTTTACGTCTTCGGTTTGTGTTGATATGTCAGAAAGGTGGTAACGTGCGGACCTTCAATCTGTGCTTCTGTTTGTTCTCACACGCTCACAGTAAGACGATCTTTTTGGGCTCGTCACGTTGAGACATCACGCTCTGTCAGGTCAGATCATTTATTTATATACAGCACATTAAAACAGCTGAAAACATGATATACATTCAGTCAGGACCAATATTTGGCTGTTCTGGGCGCTCCCTGCCCTTCCATGTATGCAAGTGGAAGGGCAAAGCAAGCACCAAAAACGTATTTAACTACTTTCCCCTCTGTCTCAGGACACTATGTTAAATTTATTAATGGTATGACTTAAAATTCCATCAATATGAGTAGATCTGTTCTGGGCGCTCCCTGCCCTTCCATGTATGCAAGTGGAAGGGCAAAGCAAGCACCAAAAACGTATTTAACTACTTTCCCCTCTGTCTCAGGACACTATGTTAAATTTATTAATGGTATGACTTAAAATTCCATCAATATGAGTAGATCTGTTCTGGGCGCTCCCTGCCCTTCCATGTATGCAAGTGGAAGGGCAAAGCAAGCACCAAAAACGTATTTAACTACTTTCCCCTCTGTCTCCGGACACTATGTTAAATTTATTAATGGTATGACTTAAAATTCCATCAATATGAGTAGATCTGTTCTGGACGCTCCCTGCCCTTCCACTTTATGCATAATGTGGAAGGGCAGGGAGCTACATTTCAGGATACTCTATGCAACATATAATTCTTAATTTATTAAAATTCAATAACAAAGAGTCGATTTTTGGGATTTTCATCTTCATGCCAACAGCATTTTTTTCCACATACACAAGTGGAAGGGCTGGAAGCTACTTCGCCTACGTTTCAGGTTACTGTATGTTAAATTTAAGTTTTTATGACTTAAAATTCAATTAATATGAGTCATTTATTAGAATTTACATCATCACTCTACTGGCATTTTTGAAAAGGAGGGGTTTTGGGACCCCAGAGTCCAAACGGCCCCGAGTTGGGAGCGCTTGTTTTTGTTTCCCTGCCCTTCCACTTGCATACGTGGAAGGGCACAGAGCTACGTTACCTGACATTTCAGGTACATACTCTGTGCTAAACTGAATTCTTTCATGACTTAAAATTCAATAAATGAGTAAATTTATGGATTTACATCTTATTGCTTGCAACATTTTTCTAAAGGAGGGGTTTCTGGACCCCAGAGTCCAAACGGCCCTGAGTTGGGAGCGCTTGTTTTCGTCTCGTGATGTCTCAAAGTTAAGAAAGAAATACTCAGGATGATGAAGAGAAGTAAACCATCCTGAGAATTAGTCGTGGCTCTCTGCCTTTTAGCTCTTGTATGAAATTTCAAAGCGATGGTTGATGTTGCTCTTTCATCGCTCCCTCTCACACTCTGATGATTGTAATTCAAACAGAACACTTCCTGGACGCCAGACATCCCGAGCTGGCACCATGAGTATCTATCACACACTCACTGCACTCCCTGCTGTGTTTGCTGTCATTGTTGTGTGTGTTTCTCTCTCTCTTTCCTCATCTCTGCAGTTTGATTGTCTTTCGGTTTAATCGCAGCTTATTCCCGGGCTCTGTTCCCTTCCTCGCGTTGTCATTTCACCCCCCTCCTCCTCTTCCTCCTCGTCTCTGAGGGCTTGTTTTCTGTTCGTGCCGTGGCTCTTTTCACGCGTCCCTCGCCGGCAGAAATTGACGCTTAAACACACAGGAGGAGAGAGGAAAACAAACAGACAAACAGCGGCGGAGAACAGATGCAGAGCGGCTCTGACTCTGTGTGACTTTGAAAGGAAGCAGAGGAGAGAGAAAATGATGGTGCAACACGCTGAAACGTCTCCGCAGCAAAGACGAGGAGTGTGAACGAACACAGGCTGTGCATGAAATCTACATGAAACTCAGATAAGAGCTGCTCTCACTCCTCAGCTTTAAATCCAGGAGGATAACTGCTTTAGTCCAGATTAAGACACTTAGTTAAAGTGTTAGAGATCCTTATGAAGGCAGAACTTCTTCTTGCTTTCCTTCAGAGATAAATTCAACTTTCAAAGTTAGTCACAAACTTTAATTTTCTCAGTTTATCAAACAAAACTTGTAAAAAGATGTTTAATGCTAAAAAAAAAACATGGAGGAACATCTAATGAGACTCTGTAGTGGAAGTCACTGCATTAAAAACACATAAGACTCTGTAGTGGAAGTCACTGCATTCAAAACAGACATGACTCTGTAGTGGAAGTCACTGCATTAAAAACAGACATGACTCTGTAGTGGAAGTCACTGCATTAAAAACAGACATGACTCTGTAGTGGAAGTCACTGCATTAAAAACAGACATGACTCTGTAGTGGAAGTCACTGCATTAAACACAGACATGACACTGTAGTGGAAGTCACTGCATTATAAACACACAAGACTCTGTAGTGGAAGTCACTGCATTAGAAACAGACATGACTCTGTAGTGGAAGTCACTGCATTAGAAACAAGACATGACTCTGTAGTGGAAGTCACTGCATTAAACACAGACATGACTCTGTAGTGGAAGTCACTGCATTAAAAACAGTCATGACTCTGTAGTGGAAGTCACTGCATTAGAAACAGACATGACTCTGTAGTGGAAGTCACTGCATTAAACACAGACATGACTCTGTAGTGGAAGTCACTGCATTAAAAACAGACATGACTCTGTAGTGGAAGGCACTGCATTACAAACAGACATGACTGTAGATGAAGTCACTGCATTAAAAACAGACACGACTCTGTAGTGGAAGTCACTGCATTAAACACAGACATGACTCTGTAGTGGAAGTCACTGCATTAAAAACAGACATGACTCTGTAGTGGAAGTCACTGCATTAAACACAGACATGACTCTGTAGTGGAAGTCACTGCATTAAACACAGACATGACTCTGTAGTGGAAGTCACTGCATTAAAAACAGACATGACTCTGCAGTGGAAGTCACTGCATTAAAAACAGACATGACTGTAGTGGAAGTCACTGCATTAAAAACAGACATGACTCTGTAGTGGAAGTCCCTGCAATAAGAATAGACATGACTGTAGTGGAAGTCACTGCATTATAAACAGACATGACTCTGTAGTGGAAGTCACTGCATTAAAAACACACATGACTCTGTAGTGGAAGTCACTGCATTAAAAACTGGCATGACTCTGTAGTGGAAGTCACTGCATTAAAAACAGACATGACTCTGTAGTGGAAGTCACTGCATTATAAACAGACATGACTCTGTAGTGGAAGTCACTGCATTAAACACAGACATGACTCTGTAGTGGAAGTCACTGCATTAAAAACAGACATGACTCTAGTGGAAGTCACTGCATTATAAACAGACATGACTGTAGTGGAAGTCACTGCATTATAAACAGACATGACTCTGTAGTGGAAGTCACTGCATTAAACACAGACACGACTCTGTAGTGGAAGTCACTGCATTAAACACAGACATGACTCTGTAGTGGAAGTCACTGCATTAAAAACAGACATGACTCTGTAGTGGAAGTCACTGCATTAAACACAGACATGACTCTGTAGTGGAAGTCACTGCATTAAAAACAGACATGACTCTGTATTGGAAGTCACTGCATTAAAAACAGACATGACTCTGTAGTGGAAGTCACTGCATTAAACACAGACACGACTCTGTAGTGGAAGTCACTGCATTAAACACAGACATGACTCTGTAGTGGAAGTCACTGCATTAAAAACAGACATGACTCTGTAGTGGAAGTCACTGCATTAAAACAACATCTGACATTCTTTTTGGAAATCATGGACGCCCTTAAGAGAAGAGGGACCACCCGGCTTGCACACAGTTGAAATCCAGAGTCCGTGGTGGTTTGTGGACGCTTCAGTACTTTATGTAACGTGTTATGTGGAGCAGATATTTCAGGGAAAGTTGAGGTTTGTCACAGTTTAACTTTAACAGAACACACCGTCACACCTCGATTCTCCTCCTGCCATCTCAGCTCAACAATCTTATCAGAGCGTCTGCAGAAAGGACCCCAGAGAGCGAACCCGCAGAGGACGAGAGCGAGTGAACCGCAGTGAGCCCGACGCCTCACACTGATAAAAAAATAAAACTCTTTATCAGTGAGAAAGAGAAACTGTGTCAGAAGAAGAGAGAGGAGCAAAGAGAAAGAAAGGAAAACAGAGAGAGGCTAGGTGAGTCAGAGGTAACCATCTTTCTCATAACACCAGACCCATTACATCCAACCATCCCCGGGCCTTTCAACTGCGAGCTAAATTTGTGGAATCAGACGGGTGATGAAACGATAAACGTGCGCTCGGCGGTATCCCGTCTCTGCAGAGGCTCTTGACATTTCTGATGACATTTGAGCTCGTTTGAATCTGCTTGAAATTGCAGCGTTTCATCCCGTTTTTTAAAGCCACACTTTAAAAAAGAAAAAAAAAAACCTCCTTATCTGTGAGATTATGCGTCCGTATTATATGTGGGTATTATGCAGCGCTAATAGTGCATGTAGATACTCCACAAATGATACTAAAAACGCCTCACATCACACACAAGGAGGATTTGGCCCTTCAGTAAAAGAATACTTCCGAGTATGCAAATGCCCACAAAAGAATTAGGG
Source organism: Notolabrus celidotus (assembly GCF_009762535.1). Taxonomy (NCBI): domain Eukaryota; kingdom Metazoa; phylum Chordata; class Actinopteri; order Labriformes; family Labridae; genus Notolabrus; species Notolabrus celidotus. The sequence continues at coordinate 38,411,015 of NC_048278.1, forward strand.
CTTAACAGATTTGACTCACTCAAACAATGGCATGCGGCTCTTTTCCCAGGATGCAACTGTCCGTCAGTTTGCAAGGATTAAGCCTCTGGGTTGTGACAATGTGTTGAATGGAAAGGGACAAAGAGACAGCTCCTTTATTACAGGGATATGACTATAAATGCTTCTCTTATTGTGCCTGACGAATTATTAAAGCCTGAGGAGAGAGGCTGAGAGAGGAGGAGGAGGCTCCACACTGCCCCCTGTAGGAGAGGCCGGCTCACTGCAGACCTGTTTGGCATCCTCTCCATGAGGAAGTTCTGCTTCTGCTGAAGTAGATTTATCTCTCTCAGTCTGTTGTTTCTCTAAATGTGATGAAACCAGAAGCAAGTTTATGTTCTCTTTATTCCTGTTAAAGAGAGAGATTTATGCTTTGTGGTTTCAAAGGTCCCAGTGTTTTTATTCCTCCCTCCGTCCACAATAACATCACACACATCTGTGATTCACTTGATTTCTCTTTCTTTCATTAGTTTTTATTTGTTCTATCTTTTTTGTATGTGTGTGTACTTTTCAAAAGAAGAAGCTGTGATTCTCTTGATTTAGCAGCTTGTAACAGTAGTCTTCTCTCAGCCCACCGTGAATGCGTCTCTCCTCCCGGTGTTCCGGTTTTAAAAGTGACCCTGTAAACTGGAGACCTTCAGCTGAACGTGTCAGTGTTTGTTTTGATTCATTCGTTGCTTTTTCCATGTTTTTAACCACAGGCACAACATTTTCACTTTTTTTCATGTTTTTCTGCTTTTGGAGCACAATTTCAAGTTTGAGGAAAATTTATTTTTTCGACAGGGTCAACTTTGTCAATTTTTTTTTTTTTTTTTTTTTTTTAAATGTCAAAAAAAATGTTGTCAAAACATTTTTTTTCAAAACATTTTTGGTCAAAATTTTTTTTTCAAATTTTTTTTCAATTTTTTTTTGTAAATTTTTTTTGTTCAAAATATAAAAACTACAATTTTTTTTTCATTTTATTTTTATTTTTTTTCAATTTTTTCCAAAAAACGTTCACAGTCATTGTTTTCCATCTGTAATTCACTTGATTTCTCTTTCTTTCATTAGTTTTTATTTGTTCTATCTTGTTTGTATGTGTGTGTACTTTTCAAAAGAAGAAGCTGTGATTCTCTTGATTTAGCAGCTTGTAACAGTAGTCTTCTCTCAGCCCACCGTGAATGCGTCTCTCCTCCCGGTGTTCCGCTTTTAAAAGTGAGCTGTTGAAACACAGAGGGAGTTCCTGGGAATGCAAACTAGTTTAGTTTTTATTCAGATTTCAAAATATCCTCATCAGATATTTAATGATGGTCTAAAGACGTTTATGAGGGATGCATCCGGCTGAGAGTCTCCAGTTAACAGGGTCGCCGTTTAAACCAAAACACCGGCCGATCTCTGCGATCACGGCTTTTTGAGTTCAAAAGGATTTTAAAGCCGTGTTGAAACGTCTTTGCTACTCGCGCTTATCTCCTCTCACGTGTTGATTCAGTGAATCCATCTGTGATGAAATATAGCACCATCTAAAACAGACCAGCTGAGTCTCTTCATGCTAACAGGCTAACTGTTGTGTTGCTCAGAATGATACCTGCCTGTCCGTCTGCTTCTATGGTGTCATCTGTGATGAATGGCATTCCTCTTTGTTTTACTGCCCTCTACTGGTGTTGATTCATTCATTGCTTTTTCCATGTTTTTAACCACTGGCGCAAAATTTTCACTTTTTTTATGTTTTCTGCTTTTGGAGCACAATTTCAAATTTGAGGAAAATTCATTTTTAAGACAGGCTCCAGGTCAACTTTTTTGTAAAAAAAATTTTTTGTCAAATTTTTTTTCGTCCAAATTTATTTTTCAAAAAAAAAATCCAAATTTTTTTTTCAACATTTTTTTTTCAAAAATGTTTTTTCTGAAATTTTTTTTTTCAAAAAAAAAAAAAATCTAATTTTTGCAAAAATCATTCACACTCATTGTTTTTTCCATCTGTGATTAAATATATCACCATCTAAAACAGCGCCAGCTGAGTCTCTTCATGCTAACAGGCTAACTGTTGTGTTTCTCATAATGATACCTGCCTGTCCGTCTGCATCTGTGATGAATGGCATTCCTCTTTGTGTTACTGCCTTCTACTGGTCTGGTGGTGTAGTGCATTTACTGTTTTTTCCTCCATACGTCACTGGCCTGATTTACATAATCTACCCGGGACTTCAGCCCGCGGTCGAAACACAGACAACAATGGGGGACCAGGAACCTTTTAGTTCAGGGGACAGTAAAAGGCATTAAAAGGATTTCAATCACTGCAAACTACTTCATCAGCAGAGAAGCACACAATTTTTTGAGGCTGTTGCAGAATAAAGCAAACAGAACCATCAGTTCCTCGTGCTTCATGACATCATTTAGGAGAGTCTGTGAGCCTGCAGGCTGTGGTTCTGGTCCCTGAAGTGAACAGATGTCATCTTATTGACCAGCATCTGTTCAGAGGGCACGGGAGGTTAAGGAGGTGAAGGTGGTGAGTAACAGACAAGAGTCTTCATTACATGAGTGGGTATGAAAAGACACTCAGGAGAGGTTGAGACATGACTCTGTAGTGGAAGTCACTGCATTAAAAACAGACATGACTCTGTAGTGGAAGTCACTGCATTAAAAACAGACATGACTCTGTAGTGGAAGTCACTGCATTAAAAACAGACATGACTCTGTAGTGGAAGTCACTGCATTAAAAACAGACATGACTCTGTAGTGGAAGTCACTGCATTAAAAACAGACATGACTCTGTAGTGGAAGTCACTGCATTAAGAACAGACATGACTCTGTAGTGGAAGTCACTGCATTAAAACAGACATGACTCTGTAGTGGAAGTCACTGCATTAAAAACAGACATGACTCTGTAGTGGAAGTCACTGCATTAAAAACAGACATGACTCTGTAGTGGAAGTCACTGCATTAAACACAGACATGACTCTGTAGTAGAAGTCACTGCAGTAAAAACAAACATGACTCTGTAGTGGAAGTCACTGCATTAAACACAGACATGACTCTGTAGTGGAAGTCACTGCGTTAAACACAGACATGACTCTGTAGTGGAAGTCACTGCATTAAAAACAGACATGACTCTGTAGTGGAAGTCACTGCATTAAAAACAGACATGACTCTGTAGTGGAAGTCACTGCATTAAAAACAGACCTGACTCTGTAGTGGAAGTCACTGCATTAAAAACAGACATGACTCTGTAGTGGAAGTCACTGCATTAAAAACAGACATGACTCTGTAGTGAAAGTCACTGCATTAAAAACAGACCTGACTCTGTAGTGGAAGTCACTGCATTAAAAATAGACATGACTCTGTAGTGGAAGTCACTGCATTAAAAACAGACATGACTCTGTAGTGGAAGTCACTGCATTATAAACAGACATGACTCTGTAGTGGAAGTCACTGCATTAAAAACAGACATGACTCTGTAGTGGAAGTCACTGCATTAAAAACAGACATGACTCTGTAGTGGAAGTCACTGCATTATAAACAGACATGACTCTGTAGTGGAAGTCACTGCATTATAAACAGACATGACTCTGTAGTGGAAGTCACTGCATTAAAAACAGACATGACTGTAGTGGAAGTCACTGCATTATAAACAGACATGACTCTGTAGTGGAAGTCACTGCATTAAAAACAGACATGACTCTGTAGTGGAAGTCACTGCATTAAAAACAGACATGACTACCCAGACTTCAAGTCTTTAGGCTCAAGTAAAGGACCAACAGGACAACAGACACTTAATACAAGAGATAAGATGGGTCCTTTAAAATATCTCCACATCTCAGCAGTGAGTTTACAATATTTGAAAAAGACAACCCTTATCAAATTAGACACCAGTTCACACGAGGCAGACAGGGGGCCACTTCAAGACTAATTAAACTTTGTTAGTTTTAAGTAAATGCAAATTTACTTCAAACAAGCTTGGAATAATAATTTTGATTCTTAACCTACCTCAGAGAGAGGAACATGTGCAAGACAAGCAGACAATACGAGAAGGCGGCCATGTTGCCACAGGTGCTTTATACATGTTCAGCTGATTAAGGGGCGGGACCAGGGGAGGAGTTCACCTACTTTCAAGAGGCTGCATTCAAGGCCAACAAGGAAAAACCAAGACAAGAACATCTTCTCCCACTACACATTCAAAGAGGAAACCATATATAAACCTGATCCAGAACCACAGAGACTTCTCTGGACCTGAGCCCCGTTTAAGATGGACTGAGGGGAAGTGGAAAACTGTCCTGTGGTCTGATGAAATCCTGGACGCTGTGTCCTCCACTCTAAAGAGGAGAGGGACCACCCGGCTTGTTATCAGCTCACAGTTCAAAGCCAGCATCCCTGATGGTATGGGGATCATCAGAGTCCATGGCATGGGTAGCTTCCACATCTGTGAAGGCTCCATTAATGCTGAACTATATCTACAGGTTTAGGAGCAACACATGCTACCATCCAGACCATGACGTCTTCAGGAAGACCTTACAGATTTCAGCAAGACCACATTCTGCACGGACTACAACAGCATGGCTCTGTAGTAGAAGAGTCCAGGTGCTGAAGTGGTCTGCCTGCAGTCCTGACTCGTCCCCCATTGAAAACATAAAAACACGACAAAGGAGACCCTGAACTGTTGAGCAGCTGAAATCCTCTATCAGGCAAGACTGGGACACTTCAAAGTCCGGAACCTGGTCTCCTGGGTGTCCAAACTTCTTTGGTCTTGAGGTTGTCTGCAGCTCCTGATAGTTTCATGACGATGCTCCAAAAACCTCTCCATTAGTTAAAACACCTGAACATGTTCTCATTGCTCCGTGTGTTTGAACAAATATGATGAGTTGACATTTTCATGCAGGACTGAGGGACAGTCGGTCCTCGTCTTCATATCTTCATCCAATCACTGCAGTGTGTGTGTATGTGTGTGTGTGTGTGTGTGTGTGTGTGTGTGTGTGTGTGTGAGCCGGATCCCTGACTGTCCTCTTATCAGACCCAGCAGCTCTGCGTCCAATCACACTTCACACACTCGGCTAATAGAAAAATAAATTGGCGAGGAGCCGCCTCGGACAGGAGGAACCCCTGAGTGTGATTCCTCTGATATAATGACGCCTGTTACACTGAGATCAGTTATTAAACACTGAGGGGATTACTGACCCGCTGTAATGACTCAGGACGCAGGGTCAGCGCTTCTTCAGCTGTTTGTCACAACTGGACCCATGTGGGAGTGTACACACACACACACACACACACACACACACACACATTCACTCTGACTGACCTGTGAACAGCCCTGGGTTTCCTCTCAGAGATACCGGCGTTAAACACTCTATTAAATTTACCTGATAGAATCATCTCATCCCGACGACTCAGTCGCTCTCCTGCTGATTTTGACATTTTTGATGATATTGCACATTTTGTGGTCGTTCCCTGACCTTAATGTTACCGACCTTAATGTTTGACAAATAGTTTCAGATAACTAACTCGACTACTTTACTCTAAGTGAAGGAAATCTAAGCTGTTGGTAAAACTAAAAGATGAGTTCTTCTGACTGCAAGAAAAGTCAAACCTGCTAGACGTACTGTCGGGAGGTCGGGAGGCGCCCCAGATGTGGTCTTGATTGTGGTTCACTGTAGCTGTGTTTCCACCATGTGGTCCGGTTTGGTTCAGTTCAGTATGATGATGATATTAGATCAGTAAAATTATGTACCTTCATGAATTAGGACTCTGTTTTATGTATGTTTTTATTCATATCAGAAAATGCTTTTGGATGTTATTCAGGTGTCCTGTTAGAAAAAGTTTTTAAAAGTTAAAATAAAAGGTCTTAACAGAGAAACCAGCTGAGGAGAGAGAGGGGGACAGAGATGGATGCAAAGGGAGAGGGAGATCCCACAAGAAGAGACACTTCCTGTAACCAGATAATATCAAACATTTTACATATCTTACGTGCGACCATCGTACTTCATGACAGTCTTCAAAAACATTCCGGAATTACTTTCATGTTTTGTAAAGCATTCCGGAAGTGCTTTGGTGTTTTGAAAAACATTCTGGAAATACTTTCATGGTTTGAAAAACATTCTGGAATTACTTCCATGTTTTGAAAAACATTCTGGAATTACTTTCATTGTTTGAAAAACATTCTGGAATTACTTCCATGTTTTGAAAAGCATTCCGGAAGTGCTTTTGTGTTTTGAAAGACATTTAGGAAATACTTTCATGGTTTGAAAAACATTTTGGAATTATTTCCATGTTTTGAAAAACATTCTGGAATTACTTTCATTGTTTGAAAAACATTCTGGAATTACTTCCATGTTTTGAAAAACCTTCTGGATTTACTTCCATGTTTTGAAAAACATTCTGGAATTACTTTCATGTTTTGAAAAACATTCTGGAATTACTTCCATCTTTTGAAAAACATTCTGGAATTACTTCCACCTTTTGAAAACATTCTGGAATTACTTTCATGGTTTGAAAAACATTCTGGAATTACTTCCACCTTTTGAAAACATTCTGGAATTACTTTCATGGTTTGAAAAACATTCATGAATTATATCCATGTTTTGAAAACATTCTGGAATTACTTCCATGTTTTGAAAAACATTCTGGAATTACTTTAATGGTTTGAAAAACATTCTGGAATTACTTTAATGGTTTGAAAAACATTCTGGAATTACTTCCATGTTTTGAAAAACATTCTGGAATTATTTCCATGTTTTGAAAACATTCTGGAATTACTTCCATGTTTTGAAAAACATTCTGGAATTACTTTCATGGTTTGAAAAACATTCTGGAATTATTTCCATGTTTTGAAAACATTCTGGAATTACTTTCATGGTTTGAAAAACATTTCAGAACTATTTACATGTTTTGAAAAATATTCAGGAAGTGCTTTCAGCTTTTGAAAAACATTTTGGAATTTCTTTCGTGTTTTGGAAAACATTCCGGAATTACTTTCATGTTGTATTTTTCATTCTTATAATGAATGTAGTTGATAAAAGGCCAACACAGACCACATTCGTCTTGCAGAAAAAAACCTCTTCTATCCTATAAATATTTTTCCATGAGACACGTCATAATTAAAATCAAGCCGTTCTGTAGCCGTCACTCTGCCAACCTTCTTCCTGTCTGAAGAAATGAAGGGTACAGTTTGCTCTGGAAATCCAAGTCATGACACTACACAGGATAAAAGGATGGATACGTGAGTCCGACAGGTCTGTCAGATCAGCTCTAATCGTGCTTATAAACCTGCAGTCCGACCTCGGCATTAGTTTCATTCTCTCAAACAGATCTCTTGTAACAGATTCAGGAGTTTGTTCCTGATAGTGATTCCTATAAAGCGGTGATCATCTTAACCCTGAGCAGACCTCTGATGACCGACCACCCACCCTGCTGCTGCTGGAGGCTCATTAGGCTCTGACTCTGCGAGGACAGGTCCTCTCTCTGTGTGGAGTCCATGAGGCTCTAACAGAGCAGATCACTGCTTTCCTTCCTCTGTGGTCTCACACACACACACACACACACAGCCTGGTGGCCTCAGAGTGCACACACTGAGAGAGACACACTGCTGCTGCCTCACATGGAGACACCGGGACAAAGAGAACTGAAGGACGGACTCAAGGTGACCTCCAGACGCCCATCAGATCTCTGGGAGGCTGGTATGAAAAGTCAGACCACCACATTAGGTCTGAAGCTTCAAGATCATCATTACAAGGACTACTAATAATACTATTAATACACGTGTTCAGGGTTTAGCAATTAAAGCTCACAACACAAACACACCTGCATGTAAAGGTGAGGGCAGTGAGAGGAGCCGGGCGGAGGAGGGATTACGTGAGGAGGATGCTGCTCGGCAGGTGAAGCTCAGCGTGACTCGCTGGATGGGGAGCGCCCTCCTCGCCTCGGCTGCCAGCAGAGAAAGAAGGCCTGAAGATAGCGGCGACCCCACCATCACCATCACCATCACCACCTCCTCTTCATCATCATGAGGACAGACT
>NC_048278.1:38419529-38443403 GCF_009762535.1 Notolabrus celidotus
TGAACAGCTCCTTTAGAGCAGAGCTGTCTTCTCCTAAAGAACAACATGACTGAATATTAGTATATCCAGTTCACTATGAGAAGACATTACATCTCAACATGAGACAATTCAACTTTGTCATCTTATTTCAAGAACAAGATGGTCTTAAACCTAGAGAAGTTAAAAACATCCAGAGTGACTGATAGAAGTTTGATAAACACAGTTCAGAGTCCTCCCTGAGCTCAGAGTCTTCCATCACAGTGATGGTGTAACAGCTATAGGTCCCATACGGTCCCTTAAAGTCCACCTATAGAATAACTTCCTGCCCCGGCTGAACCGTGTGTACATACTCTCATAATGAGCGGGGCCCCTCCTTCCCTCCCCACAGACAGAAGTCAAGTCGTCCCTAACAGGAGTCAAAGGTTGGGCTGCTGCTAATCCATGTAACACTAGAGGAATAATCCTCAGGGCTGTGGCCGCCCGCTCCAAACTTCTCTTTCCCTCTTTTGTTTTTCAGGTAAGCGATCTTGGAAAATGTTTCAGCGATGGCCCCCAGTCCGCCGAGAGAGGAGGCTGCATCTCCCACTAATTCAACTTTGGTTGTTTTCGACCTCGGGCTGAGCGAAGAGAGGGAACCAGAGAGAGGAGAGGAAGAGGAGACCGGCATGTGTTTCAGTTTGATTATAAAATGTTAAATTCATTTGTTTTTACTAAATGTGACAAAAACAGCCACAGTTAGACGATAGAGAGAGTCTGAAATTCAAGTTAGCGCTGGAGTTGTTTACATCAGTCAACGCACAGGTTTGATGATGTCCTGACTTTTTATGATGACGGTGGAAGATTTACAGAATAATCTCTGATCTCTTCATCATTCTACAGATTAAAATTATTAATCTGATCTCTTCATCATTCTACAAATTAAAATTATTAATCTGGTATCATCTAACATCAGAGGAGTCACATGTGTCAAATCAGGCTCTTAAAGTTACATCAATGAATGCAAGCCCAGTTCACGAACACATGAAGTCACATTCATAGTTTCATCATCTTGAACAATTTATTTTAAGATTACAATTTCATTTTTTGACATTTGTTTCAGATAGAACACCTGAAGAGAGACAGAGTGACGTTTCTGTTTGCTGAGTTTGGTTCTGGACCTGGTTGTTTGAGTTTGGTTCTGGATCTGGTTGCTTGAGTTTGGTTCTGGATCTGGTTGCTTGAGTTGGTTCTGGTTCTGGTTCTGGTTGCTTGAGTTTGGTTCTGGATCTGGTTGCTTGAGTTCAGTTATGGTTCTGTTTGCTTGCGTTGGTTCTGGTTCTGGTTGCTTGAGTTTGGTTCTGGTTCTAGTTGCTTGAGTTTGGTTCTGGTTCTGTTTGCTTGTGTTGGTTCTGGTTCTGGTTACTTGAGTTGGTTCTGGTTCTGGTTCTGGTTGCTTGAGTCTGGTTCTGGTTCTGTTTACTTCAGTTGGTTCTGGTTCTGGTTGCTTGAGTTGATTCTGGGTTTGTTTACTTCAGTTGGTTCTGGTTCTGGTTCTGGTTCTGGTTCTGGTTGCTTGAGTCTGGTTCTGGTTCTGTTTGCTTGAGTCTGGTTCTGGTTCTGGTTGCTTGAGTCTGGTTCTGGTTCTGTTTACTGGAGTTGGTTCTGGTTCTGGTTGCTTGAGTCTGGTTCTGGTTCTGGTTACTTGAGTTGGTTCTGGTTCTGTTTACTTCAGTTGGTTCTGGTTCTGGTTCTGGTTGCTTGAGTCTGGTTCTGGTTCTGGTTGCTTGAGTTGGTTCTGGTTCTGGTTGCTTGAATCTGGTTCTGGTTCTGGTTGCTAGAATTTGGTTCTGGTTCTGGTTGCTTGAGTTTGGTTCTGGTTCTGGTTGCTAGAATTTGGTTCTGGTTCTGGTTGCTTGAGTTTGGTTCTGGTTCTGGTTGCTTGAGTTTGGTTCTGGTTCTGGTTGCTTGAGTTGGTTCTGGTTCTGGTTGCTTGAATCTGGTTGTGGTTCTGGTTTCTTGAATCTGGTTCTGGTTCTGTTTGCTTGAGTTGGTTCTGGTTCTGTTCTGTGGATATGTTTGCAGGTTTTTTTTTATTTGAACAATAAAAAAGTTTGATGAAAATACTAAACAAAGGTAAGAATAGTTTTGTAACAAAATAAAAGCACCAAATTAGGCAATAATAAGGCTTCTCATAAAACCCTGTACGTAAAGGGTTTTCAACACAAACCATTAGCTCCATGTTTTTACTGGTTGGTGTATTCACACCGTGACGAGTGCCTGGATCATATTTTCTTAACTTTGGCGAAATTACGTGAAATAGGAGGCCCCGTCCGCAGAGAATTGTAGCCTAGCTTGCTGGCCGGTCCTCTGGGAAGAGCTTACCGGCACACATTGTGGCTAACAGGAGCACTAATGTACTCTAACTCATACGACCCCACTTCAAAAACACTGAAATATCCCTTTAAGAAGCAGAACCTGGGCTCGTCTCCTCGTCATGTAACCGAACAACAACTGTCAGACATTTAAAAAGCTTTAGAGACGTAGTTGGCAGCAGGAAGCCTTTCTTGCCCTCCAGGGGGGCGGGGCCATGAGGGTGTGACATCACATAAAAGTTATGAATTGGCTAAACTTGTAAGGAACGCCACTCATAATGATCATGAATGTCAAGTGGCCACTTAAGGAACTGCAGTTTTTATTTGTTTGTTTATTTTATTCAGATTTAAAAGAAACACGATGACATCATGAACTTTCCAGGAAAAGGCGGCCATGTGGTTTCAGCTTCACCGGTGAGTAATGATGCTGCTCATGTGACTAATGCATCTAAAATGAACACACACACACACCACACACACACACACACACACACACACACACACACACACACACACACACACACACACACACACACACACACACACACACACACACACACACACACACACACACACACACACACACACACACACGCCCCCCCCGGCTCGCAGACCCTCCACAGCCCTCACCTCCTCCTCCATTTGGAGAATCAGAGATGACCTTTTGCATGAATAAAGTCAAAGAGGATTAAGGCGGCAGAGACCTTCGCAATGTCGGCCGAGGGGAGAAGCGGAGCATCCTCCCTTTGAACGTGGGCTGAGTGTCGATGTCTGCGGCTGCCTGAAGGCCTCGCCGCGTGTCCCCCGGCGTGCGAAAGAGGCGGCAGAGGAACAGGAACGTGTCTTCTGAGTTGTTGTGAAATCATGGAGGTATTAATATCTCTGCTTCATAATCTCATCTGATTTATATTACACACCCTCATAATCCAAACCTGACGCCACGTAAACACTGAGGCTATTTGCTTAAGTATCCAATCTGTCCATCACACCGGGATTATGAAGATTAAGATTAGCACCAGCTGAGCTCCACTTCCATCAGGATTAATGGAATCTCATTTTGTCATTATTACCTGTACAGTAACCTGCCACAGTCTTCTGGAGCAATTTACACCTGTGAGGACGGATCCATGAAGAAGAGATTCAGGGTGTGATTACAGGAAACATTAGGGGAAAAGAACAAGACATAAAAAGGTAGGAAATGATCAAAACACAAGATTTCATGAAGTCTGCAGACGATTCAGAGACAGCAGTCAATGATATGAATGTCTTTAAACTGAGAGCAGAAACCATGAGGGCTCTGAGTTCCTAGACTCTGTAGCAGCTTGTTTCTGAATGAAACGATGTAAAGGAAGGAGGGGAAGGTTTTCCACACATCCTCTGGATCCACAGCTTCATGAGGAGCTGCTCAGGAGCAGTCACGTAAAACAGAAACACACAGCAGAGAGGAGGGAGTCCATTTCTGCCCGGCGCAGCTGAGAACAGGTCACTCCTGAGCAGAGACAAAGTGCTAATTAAGAGGAGCAGGTCCACTGCCTCCACACAGAGGCCGCTCAAAAGTCCTCGTGTGTCATAAAAGCCCGAGTGTCGGGACGTCAGCGAGCCGCTGAACCAGAACACAAAAACAGACGGAGAGACGAGGGTCACAGGAGACGACGCTGTGGTGAAGAGGAGGAAGAGGAGGAGGAGGAACACAAATTTATTCATGAGCTACACGTTTAGATAAACGCCGTCCTTTCACTGCTCGGGGACGGACTTCAAGAATACAGGAGCTCATTATGAACGACTTCTTAGACTGAATTACACACCTCTCTAAAAACACAGGAGCTCAGCAGGACACTGAGTTTTAGTTTCAGGCGACATCATGTGACCCTGATACCAAACATAACCGTACTGCTAACACTTCACAGCTCTAACGTCCCAAACTCTGCTTTTAAAGAAATCAAGGTCTGAGTTACTGACGGATTGCACACCTTTTGCATCAGTTAAACGTGTGCAACTGGAGCCAAAACGCCATCGTCTAATTCACGAAGCACGCACAAAGGGTTAAATGCTCCACAATCGACTCCACAGAGAGATGCTGAGGAGCTTCCCCTCGACATCATAGCTCATCAGGATGAGAATGTCAGGATTAGAGCACACAGCACAGCTCTGCACTGCACAGAGTGGAGATGCTAACAGCTCATCTCAGTCTCAATCAGACGCAAAACAAGAGAGCAAAGTTACACAACACGTTTTAGAGTCAGGCCAAATTTCAGCTTCATCACGTGTTCAGGGGGGAACCAGGGCGGATCAGCTGCTCCCGACCGGTTGGACGAATTTCAAACTCGTAGAAATTTAGGCTTACAGCGTACTCTCTCAACGTGATGTGAGTTGTGTTTCTTTTCCCCAACTTCAGGTCTTTTTCCTGAATGCACAGACAACTGAAATACACACTATCCGCTATAACACCGCCTGCGCTGTCTAATGTAATCCGAAACAACAGGTCGACCACAGATTCTACCTCTACCAAGCTCCTTTTACGTCTTCGGTTTGTGTTGATATGTCAGAAAGGTGGTAACGTGCGGACCTTCAATCTGTGCTTCTGTTTGTTCTCACACGCTCACAGTAAGACGATCTTTTTGGGCTCGTCACGTTGAGACATCACGCTCTGTCAGGTCAGATCATTTATTTATATACAGCACATTGAAACAGCTGAAAACATGATATACATTCAGTCAGGACCAATATTTGGCTGTTCTGTGAGCTCCCTGCCCTTCCATGTATGCAAGTGGAAGGGCAAAGCAAGCACCAAAAACGTATTTAACTACTTTCCCCTCTGTCTCCGGACACTATGTTAAATTTATTAATGGTATGACTTAAAATTCCATCAATATGAGTAGATCTGTTCTGGGCGCTCCCTGCCCTTCCATGTATGCAAGTGGAAGGGCAAAGCAAGCACCAAAAGCGTATTTAACTACTTTCCCCTCTGTCTCCGGACACTATGTTAAATTTATTAATGGTATGACTTAAAATTCCATCAATATGAGTAGATCTGTTCTGGGCGCTCCCTGCCCTTCCATGTATGCAAGTGGAAGGGCAAAGCAAGCACCAAAAACGTATTTAACTACTTTCCCCTCTGTCTCAGGACACTATGTTAAATTTATTAATGGTATGACTTAAAATTCCATCAATATGAGTAGATCTGTTCTGGGCGCTCCCTGCCCTTCCATGTATGCAAGTGGAAGGGCAAAGCAAGCACCAAAAACGTATTTAACTACTTTCCCCTCTGTCTCCGGACACTATGTTAAATTTATTAATGGTATGACTTAAAATTCCATCAATATGAATGTTGCTTGTTTGTAATTGTTCAAGCATGAAAACATGATATCAACCCAGTCAGGATCAATTTTCAAAAGCATTACTCATATGCATGCTATAAGTTATCATTCGGCTGTTCTTGGAGCTCCCTACCCTTCCACTTGAGTACGTGGAAGGGCTGGGAGCTACTTCCCCTATATTCCAGGTTACTGTAGTTTAAATTTAAGTTTTTATGACTTAAAATTCAATCAATTTGAGTCATTTATTAGGATTTACATCATCACTCTACTGGCATTTTTGAAAAGGAGGGGTTTTGGGACCAGAGATCAAACGGCCCTCAGTTAGGAGCTCTTGTTTTCGTCTCATGATGGCTCTCTTAAATTCTTGTTATTGAATGTTGCTTGTTTGTAATTTTTCAAGCATAAAAATATGATGTCTACTCAGTCAGGATCAATTTTCAGAAGCATTACTCATATGCATGCAATAAGTTATCATTCGGCTGTTCTTTGAGCTCCTTACCCTTCCACATACGTACGTGGAAGGGCTGGGAGCTACTTCCCCTACGTTCCAGGTTACTGTAGTTTAAATTTAAGTTTTTATGACTTCAAATTCAATTAATGAGTCATTTATTAGAATTTACATCATCACTCTACTGGCATTTTTGAAAAGGAGGGGTTTTGGGACCCCAGAGTCCAAACGTCCCACAGTTTGGAGCGCTTGTTTTCGTCTCATGATGGCTCTCTTAAATTCTTGGTATTGAATGTTGCTTGTTTGTAATTGTACAAGCATGAAAACATGATATCAACCCAGTCAGGATCAATTTTCAAAAGCATTACTCATACGCATGCAATAAGTTATCATTCGGCTGTTCTTGGAGCTCCCTGCCCTCCACTTGCGTACGTGGAAGGGCTGGGAGCTACTTCCCCTACGTTCCACTCTACTGGCATTTTTGAAAAAGAAGGGTTTTGGGAGCCAAATGGAACTTTGCTGGGAGCGCTTGTTTTTGTTTCCCTGCCCTTCCACTTGCGTACGTGGAAGGGCACAGAGCTACGTTACCTGAAATTTCAGGTACATACTCTGTGCTAAATTGAATTCTTTTATGACTTAAAATTCAATAAATGAGTAAATTTATGGATTTACATCTTATTGCTTGCAGCATTTTTCTAAAGGAGGGGTTTCTGGACCCCAGAGTCCAAACGGCCCTGAGTTGGGAGCGCTTGTTTTCGTCTCGTGATGTCTCAAAGTTAAGAAAGAAATACTCATGATGATGAAGAGAAGTAAACCATCCTGAGAATTAGTCGTGGCTCTCTGCCGTTTAGCTCTTGTATGAAATTTCAAAGCGAAGGTTGATGTTGCTCTTTCATCGCTCCCTCTCACACTCTGATGATTGTAATTCAAACAGAACACTTCCTGGACGCCAGACATCCCGAGCTGGCACCATGAGTATCTATCACACACTCACTGCACTCCCTGCTGTGTTTGCTGTCATTGTTGTGTGTGTTTCTCTCTCTCTTTCCTCATCTCTGCAGTTTGATTGTCTTTCGGTTTAATCGCAGCTTATTCCCGGGCTCTGTTCCCTTCCTCGCGTTGTCATTTCACCCCCCTCCTCCTCTTCCTCCTCGTCTCTGAGGGCTTGTTTTCTGTTCGTGCCGTGGCTCTTTTCACGCGTCCCTCGCCGGCAGAAATTGACGCTTAAACACACAGGAGGAGAGAGGAAAACAAACAGACAAACAGCGGCGGAGAACAGATGCAGAGCGGCTCTGACTCTGTGTGACTTTGGAAGGAAGCAGAGGAGAGAGAAAATGATGGTGCAACACGCTGAAACGTCTCCGCAGCAAAGACGAGGAGTGTGAATGAACACAGGCTGTGCATGAAATCTACATGAAACTCAGATAAGAGCTGCTCTCACTCCTCAGCTTTAAATCCAGGAGGATAACTCTGCTTTAGTCCAGATTAAGACACTTAGTTAAAGTGTTAGAGATCTTTATGAAGGCAGAACTTCTTCTTGCTTTCCTTCAGAGATAAATTCAACTTTCAAAGTTAGTCACAAACTTTAATTTTCTCAGTTTATCAAACAAGTAAAAAGATAAAAGTAAAAAGATGTGTAATGCTAAAAAAAACACATGAAGGAACATCTAATGAGACTCTGTAGTGGAAGTCACTGCATTAAAAACACACAAGACTCTGTAGTGGAAGTCACTGCATTAAAAACAGACATGACTGTAGTTGAAGTCACTGCATTAAACACAGACATGACTCTGTAGTGGAAGTCACTGCATTAAAAACAGACATGACTCTGTAGTGGAAGTCACTGCATTAAAAACAGACATGACTGTAGTGGAAGTCACTGCATTAAACACAGATGTGACTTTGTAGTGGAAGTCACTGCATTAAAAACAGACATGACTCTGTAGTGGAAGTCACTGCATTAAAAACAGACATGACTCTGTAGTGGAAGTCACTGCATTAAAAACAGACATGACTGTAGTGGAAGTCACTGCATTAAAAACAGTCATGACTCTTTAGTGGAAGTCACTGCATTAAACACAGACATGACTCTGTAGTGGAAGCCACTGCATTAAAAACAGACATGACTCTGTAGTGGAAGTCACTGCATTAAAAACAGACATGACTCTGTAGTTGAAGTCACTGCATTAAACACACACATGACTCTGTAGTGGAAGTCACTGCATTAAACACAGACATGACTCTGTAGTGGAAGTCACTGCATTATAAACAGACATGACTCTGTAGTGGAAGTCACTGCATTAGAAACAGACATGACTCTGTAGTGGAAGTCACTGCATTAAAAACAGACATGACTCTGTAGTGGAAGTCACTGCATTAAAAACAGACATGACTGTAGTGGAAGTCACTGCATTAAAAACAGTCATGACTCTTTAGTGGAAGTCACTGCATTAAACACAGACATGACTCTGTAGTGGAAGCCACTGCATTAAAAACAGACATGACTCTGTAGTGGAAGTCACTGCATTAAACACAGACATGACTCTGTAGTGGAAGTCACTGCATTAAACACAGACATGACTCTGTAGTGGAAGTCACTGCATTAAAAACAGACATGACTCTGTAGTGGAAGTCACTGCATTAAACACAGACATGACTCTGTAGTGGAAGTCACTGCATTAAAAACAGACATGACTCTGTAGTTGAAGTCACTGCATTATAAACAGACATGACTCTGTAGTGGAAGTCACTGCATTAGAAACAGACATGACTCTGTAGTGGAAGTCACTGCATTAAACACAGACATGACTCTGTAGTGGAAGCCACTGCATTAAAAACAGACATGACTCTTTAGTGGAAGTCACTGCATTAAACACAGACATGACTCTTTAGTGGAAGTCACTGCATTAAACACAGACATGACTCTTTAGTGGAAGTCACTGCATTAGAAACAGACATGACTCTGTAGTGGAAGTCACTGCATTAAAAACAGACATGACTCTGAAGTGGAAGTCACTGCATTAAAAACAGACATGACTCTGTAGTGGAAGTCACTGCATTAAACACAGACATGACTCTGTAGTGGAAGTCACTGCATTAAAAACAGACATGACTCTGTAGTTGAAGTCACTGCATTAAACACACACATGACTCTGTAGTGGAAGTCACTGCATTAAACACAGACATGACTCTGTAGTGGAAGTCACTGCATTATAAACAGACATGACTCTGTAGTGGAAGTCACTGCATTAGAAACAGACATGACTCTGTAGTGGAAGTCACTGCATTAAAAACAGTCATGACTCTTTAGTGGAAGTCACTGCATTAAACACAGACATGACTCTGTAGTGGAAGCCACTGCATTAAACACAGACATGACTCTTTAGTGGAAGTCACTGCATTAAACACAGACATGACTCTTTAGTGGAAGTCACTGCATTAAACACAGACATGACTCTTTAGTGGAAGTCACTGCATTAGAAACAGACATGACTCTGTAGTGGAAGTCACTGCATTAAAAACAGACATGACTCTGAAGTGGAAGTCACTGCATTAAAAACAGACATGACTCTGTAGTGGAAGTCACTGCATTAAACACAGACATTACTCTGTAGTGGAAGTCACTGCATTATAAACAGACATGACTCTGTAGTGGAAGTCACTGCATTAAAAACAGACATGACTCTGTAGTGGAAGTCACTGCATTATAAACAGACATGACTGTAGTGGAAGTCACTGCATTATAAACAGACATGACTCTGTAGTGGAAGTCACTGCATTAAAAACAGACATGACTCTGTAGTGGAAGTCACTGCATTAAACACAGACATGACTCTGTAGTGGAAGTCACTGCGTTAAAAACAGACATGACTCTGTAGTGGAAGTCACTGCATTAAACACAGACATGACTCTGTAGTGGAAGTCACTGCATTAAACACAGACATGACTCTGTAGTGGAAGTCACTGCATTAAAAACTGTCCTGTGGTCTGATGAATCAACATCTGACATTCTTTTTGGAAATCATGGACGCCCTTAAGAGAAGAGGGACCACCCGGCTTGCACACAGTTGAAATCCAGAGTCCGTGGTGGTTTGTGGACGCTTCAGTACTTTATGTAACGTGTTATGTGGAGCAGATATTTCAGGGAAAGTTGAGGTTTGTCACAGTTTAACTTTAACAGAGCACACCGTCACACCTCGATTCTCCTTCTGCCATCTCAGCTCAACAATCTTATCAGAGCGTCTGCAGAAAGGACCCCAGAGAGCGAACCCGCAGAGGACGAGAGCGAGTGAACCGCAGTGAGCCCGACGCCTCACACTGATAAAAAAATAAAACTCTTTATCAGTGAGAAAGAGAAACTGTGTCAGAAGAAGAGAGAGGAGCAAAGAGAAAGAAAGGAAAACAGAGAGGCTAGGTGAGTCAGAGGTAACCGTCTTTCTCATAACACCAGACCCATTACATCCAACCATCCCCGGGCCTTTCAACTGCGAGCTAAATTTGTGGAATCAGACGGGTGATGAAACGATAAACGTGCGCTCGGCGGTATCCCGTCTCTGCAGAGGCTCTTGACATTTCTGATGACATTTGAGCTCGTTTGAATCTGCTTGAAATTGCAGCGTTTCATCCCGTTTTTTAAAGCCACACTTTAAAAAAGAAAAAAAAAAAAACCTCCTTATCTGTGAGATTATGCGTCCGTATTATATGTGGGTATTATGCAGCGCTAATAGTGCATGTAGATACTCCACAAATGATACTAAAAACGCCTCACATCACACACAAGGAGGATTTGGCCCTTCAGTAAAAGAATACTTCCGAGTATGCAAATGCCCACAAAAGAATTAGGGCTTAACAGATTTGACTCACTCAAACAATGGCATGCGGCTCTTTTCCCAGGATGCAACTGTCCGTCAGTTTGCAAGGATTAAGCCTCTGGGTTGTGACAATGTGTTGAATGGAAAGGGACAAAGAGACAGCTCCTTTATTACAGGGATATGACTATAAATGCTTCTCTTATTGTGCCTGACGAATTATTAAAGCCTGAGGAGAGAGGCTGAGAGAGGAGGAGGAGGCTCCACACTGCCCCCTGTAGGAGAGGCCGGCTCACTGCAGACCTGTTTGGCTTCCTCTCCATGTGGAAGTTCTGCTTCTGCTGAAGTAGATTTATCTCTCTCAGTCTGTTGTTTCTTTAAATGTGATGAAACCAGAGGCAAGTTTATGTTCTCTTTATTCCTGCTAAAGAGAGAGATTTATGCTTTGTGGTATTTCAAAGGTCCCAGTGTTTTTATTCCTCCCTCCGTCCACAACAACATCACACACATCTGTGATTCACTTGATTTCTCTTTCTTTCATTAGTTTTTATTTGTTCTATCTTTTTTGTATGTGTGTGTACTTTTCAAAAGAAGAAGCTGTGATTCTCTTGATTTAGCAGCTTGTAACAGTAGTCTTCTCTCAGCCCACCGTGAATGCGTCTCTCCTTCCTGGTGTTCCGGTTTTAAAAGTGACCCTGTAAACTGGAGACCTTCAGCTGAACGTGTCAGTGTTTGTGTTGATTCATTCATTGCTTTTTCCATGTTTTTAACCGCAGGCACAACATTTTCACTTTTTTTCCATGTTTTTCTGCTTTTGGAGCACAATTTCAAGTTTGAGGAAAATTTTATTTTTTCGACAGGGTCAACTTTGTCAATTTTTTTTTTGTCAAATTTTATTTTTTTTCAAAAAAAAATTTCGTCAAAAAACATGTTGTCAAAACATTTTTTGTCAAAACATTTTTTGGTCAAAATTTTTTTTGTAAAAAATTTTGTAAAATTTTTTTCAATTTTTTTTTTCAATTTTTTTTGTTCAAAATATTATCTACAATTTTTTCTTCATTTTATTTATTCTTTTTTTCAATTTTTTTCCAAAAACCATTCACAGTCATTGTTTTTTCCATCTGTGATTCTCTTGATTTCTCTTTCTTTCATTAGTTTTTATTTGTTCTATCTTTTTTGTATGTGTGTGTACTTTTCAAAAGAAGAAGCTGTGATTCTCTTGATTTAGCAGCTTGTAACAGTAGTCTTCTCTCAGCCCACCGTGAATGCGTCTCTCCTCCCGGTGTTCCGGTTTTAAAACTGACCCTGTAAACTGGAGACCTTCAGCTGAACGTGTCAGTGTTTGTGGAGTTTACACAGCTGTTGAAACACAGAGGGAGTTCCTGGGAATGCAAACTAGTTTAGTTTTTATTAAGATTTCAAAATATCCTCATCAGATATTTAATGATGGTCTAAAGACGTTTATGAGGGACGCATCCGGCTGAGAGTCTCCAGTTAACAGGGTCGCCGTTTAAACCAAAACACCGGCCGATCTCTGCGATCACGGCTTTTTGAGTTCTAAAGGATTTTAAAGCCGTGTTGAAACGTCTTTGCTACTCGCGCTTATCTCCTCTCACGTGTTGATTCAGTGAATCCATCTGTGATGAAATATAGCACCATCTAAAACAGACCAGCTGAGTCTCTTCATGCTAACAGGCTAACTGTTGTGTTGCTCAGAATGATACCTGCCTGTCCGTCTGCTTCTATGGTGTCATCTGTGATGGATGGCATTCCTCTTTGTTTTACTGCCCTCTACTGGTGTTGATTCATTCATTGCTTTTCCCATGTTTTTAACCGCAGGCGCAAAATTTTCACTTTTTTTATGTTTTCTGCTTTTGGAGGACAATTTCAAATTTGAGGAAAATTCATTTTTAAGACAGGCTCCAGGTCAACTTTTTTGTAAAAAAAAATTTTTGTCAAATTTTTTTTCGTCCAAATTTCTTTTTCAAAAAAAAAAAATCCAAAATTTTTTTTCAACATTTTTTTTATCAAAAATGTATTTTCTGAAAAAAATGTTTCAAAAAAAAAAAATAATTCTAATTTTTGCAAAAATCATTCACACATTGTTTTTTCCATCTGTGATGAAATATAGCACCATCTAAAACAGCGCCAGCTGAGTCTCTTCATGCTAACAGGCTAACTGTTGTGTTGCTCAGAATGATACCTGCCTGTCCGTCTGCTTCTATGGTGTCATCTGTGATGAATGGCATTCCTCTTTGTGTTACTGCCCTCTACTGGTCTGGTGGTGTAGTGCATTTACTGTTTTTTCCTCCATACGTCACTGGCCTGATTTGCACAATCTACCCGGGACTTCAGCCCGCGGTCGAAACGCAGACAACAATGGGGGCACAGGAACCTTTTAGTTCAGGGGACAGTAGTTCTAGGGGCTAAAAGACCCCGGAACTCTTTGTTGAAATGCACCATTAGAAAATGATGCCGTCTGAGAGGAGCTCTTTTTTTATACTGAAGAGGCATTAAAAGGATTTCAATCACTACAAACTACTTCATCAGCAGAGAAGCACACAATTTACTGAGGCTGTTGCAGAATAAAGCAAACAGAACAATCAGTTCCTCGTGCTTCATGACATCATTTTATAATTATTTGTTTGAGTTTAGGAGAGTCTGTGAGCCTGCAGGCTGTGGTTCTGGTCCCTGAAGTGAACAGATGTCATCTTATTGACCAGCATCTGTTCAGAGGGCACGGGAGGTTAAGGAGGTGAAGGTGGTGAGTAACAGACAAGAGTCTTCATTTCATGAGTGGGTATAAAAAGACACTCAGGAGAGGCTGAGACATGACTCTGTAGTGGAAGTCACTGCATTAAAAACAGACATGACTCTGTAGTGGAAGTCACTGCATTAAAAACAGACATGACTCTGTAGTGGAAGTCACTGCATTAAAAACAGACATGACTCTGTAGTGGAAGTCACTGCATTAAGAAGAGTCATGACTCTGTAGTGGAAGTCACTGCATTAAAAACAGACATGACTCTGTAGTGGAAGTCACTGCATTAAAAACAGACATGACTCTGTAGTGGAAGTCACTGCATTAAACACAGACATGACTCTGTAGTGGAAGTCACTGCATTAAAAACAGACATGACTCTGTAGTGGAAGTCACTGCATTAAAAACAGACATGACTCTGTAGTGGAAGTCACTGCATTAAACACAGACATGACTCTGTAGTGGAAGTCACTGCATTATAAACAGACATGACTCTGTAGTGGAAGTCACTGCATTAAGAACAGACATGACTCTGCAGTGGAAGTCACTGCATTAAAAACAGTCAGCTACCCAGACTTCAAGTCTTTAGGCTCAAGTAAAGGACCAACAGGACAACAGACACTTAATACAAGGGATAAGATGGGTCCTTTAAAATATCTCTACATCTCAGCAGTGAGTTAACAATATTTGAAAAAGACAACCCTTATCAAATTAGACACCAGTTCACACGAGGCAGACAGGGGGCCACTTCAAGACTAATTAAACTTTGTTAGTTTTAAGTAAATGCAAATTTACTTCAAACAAGCTTGGAATAATAATTTTGATTCTTAACCTACCTCAGAGCGAGGAGCATGTGCAAGACAAGCAGACAAGACGAGCAGGCGGCCATGTTGCCACAGGTGCTTTATACATGTTCAGCTGATTAAGGGGCGGGACCAGGGGAGGAGTTGACATACTTTCAAGAGGCTGCATTCAAGGCCAACAAGGAAAAACCAAGACTAGAACATCTGCTCCCACTACACATTCAAAGAGGAAACCATACATAAACCTGATCCAGAACCACAGAGACTTCTCTGGACCTGAGCCCGTTTAAGATGGACTGAGGGGAAGTGGAAAACTGTCCTGTGTCCTGATGAAATCCTGGACGCTGTGTCCTCCGCTCTAAAGAGGAGAGGGACCACCCGGCTTGTGATCAGCTCACAGTTCAAAGCCAGCGTCCCTGATGGTATGGGGATCATCAGAGTCCATGGCATGGGTAGCTTCCACATCTGTGAAGGCTCCATTAATGCTGAACTATATCTACAGGTTTAGGAGCAACACATGCTGCCATCCAGACCATGACGTCTTCAGGAAGACCTTACAGATTTCAGCAAGACCACATTCTGCACGGACTACAACAGCATGGCTCTGTAGTAGAAGAGTCCAGGTGCTGAAGTGGCCTGCCTGCAGTCCTGACTCGTCCCCCATTGAAAACATAAAATACAACAAAGGAGACCCTGAACTGTTGAGCAGCTGAAATCCTCTATCAGGCAAGAACGGGACACTTCAAAGTCCAGAACCTGGTCTCCTGGGTGTCCAAACGTCTTTGGTCTTGAGGTTGTCAGCAGCTCCTGATAGTTTAATGACGACGCTCCAAAAACCTCTCCATTAGTTAAAACACCTGAACATGTTCTCATTGCTCCGTGTGTTTGAACAAATATGATGAGTTGACATTTTCATGCAGGACTGAGGGACAGTCGGTCCTCGTCTTCATATCTTCATCCAATCACTGCAGTGTGTGTGTATGTGTGTGTGTGTGTGTGAGCCGGATCCCTGACTGTCCTCTTATCAGACCCAGCAGCTCTGCGTCCAATCACACTTCACACACTCGGCTAATAGAAAAATAAATTGGCGAGGAGCCGCCTCGGACAGGAGGAACCCCTGAGTGTGATTCCTCTGATATAATGACGCCTGTTACACTGAGATCAGTTATTAAACACTGAGGGGATTACTGACCCGCTGTAATGACTCAGGACGCAGGGTCAGCGCTTCTTCAGCTGTTTGTCACAACTGGACCCATGTGGGAGTGTACACACACACACACACACACACACACACACACACACACAGTCACTCTGACTGACCTGTGAACAGCCCTGGGTTTCCTCTCAGAGATACCGGCGTTAAACACTCTATTAAATTTACCTGATAGAATCATCTCATCCCGACGACTCAGAGTCGCTCTCCTGCTGATTTTGACATTTTTGATGATATTGCACATTTTGTGGTCGTTTCCTGACCTTAATGTTACCGACCTTAATGTTTGACAAATAGTTTCAGATAACTAACTCGACTACTTTACTCTAAGTGAAGGAAATCTAAGCTGTTGGGGAAACTAAAAGATGAGTTCTGACTGCAAGAAAAGTCAAACCTGCTAGACGTTCTGTCGGGAGGTCGGCAGGCGCCCCAGATGTGGTCTTGATTGTGGTTCACTGTAGCTGTGTTTCCACCATGTGGTCCGGTTTGGTTCAGTTCAGTATGATGATGATATTAGATCAGTAAAATGATGTACCTTCATGAATTAGGACTCTGTTTTATGTATGTTTTTATTCATATCAGAAAATGCTTTTGGATTTTATTCAGGTGTCTTGTTAGAAAAAGTTTTTAAAAGTTAAAATAAAAGGTCTTAACAGAGAAACCAGCTGAGGAGAGAGAGGGGAACAGAGATGGATGCAAAGGGAGAGGGAGATCGCACAAGAAGAGACACTTCCTGTAACCAGATGATATCAAACATTTTACATATCTTACGTGCGACCATCGTTCCTCATGACAGTCTTGAAAAACATTCCGGAATTACTTTCATGTTTTGTAAAGCATTCCGGAAGTGCTTTGGTGTTTTGAAAAACATTCTGGAATTACTTTCATGTTTTGAAAAACATTCTGGAATTACTTTCATGGTTTGAAAAACATTCTGGAATTATTTCCATGTTTTGAAAAACATTCTCGAATTACTTTCATGGTTTGAAAAACATTCTGGAATTACTTTCATGTTTTGTAAAGTATTCCTGAAGTGCTTCCATGTTTTGAAAAACATTCTGGAATTACTTTCATGTTTTGAAAAACATTCTGGAATTACTTTCATGGTTTGAAAAACATTCTGGAATTACTTCCATGTTTTGAAAAACATTCTGGAATTACATTCATGTTTTGTAAAGCATTCCGGAAGCATTTCATGGTTTGAAAAACATTCAGGAATTACTTCCATGTTTTGAAAAACATTCTGGAATTACTTTCATGGTTTGAAAAACATTCTGGAATCACTTCCATCTTTTGAAAACCATTCTGGAATTACTTCCATGTTTTGAAAACCATTCTGGAATTACTTCCATGTTTTGAAAAACATTCTGGAATTACTTTCATTGTTTGAAAAACATTCTGGAATTATTTCCATGTTTTGAAAAACATTCTGGAATTACTTTCATGGTTTGAAAAACATTCATGAATTACTTCCATCTTTTGAAAAACATTCTGGAATTACTTCCACCTTTTGAAAACATTCTGGAATTACTTTCATGGTTTGAAAAACATTCTGGAATTACTTCCATCTTTTGAAAACATTCTGGAATTACTTCCATCTTTTGAAAAACATTCTGGAATTACTTCCATGTTTTGAAAAACATTCTGGAATTACTTTAATGGTTTGAAAAACATTCTGGAATTATTTCCATGTTTTGAAAAACATTCTGGAATTACTTCCATCTTTTGAAAAACATTCTGGAATTACTTCCACCTTTTGAAAAACATTCTGGAATTACTTTCATGGTTTGAAAAACATTTCAGAACTATTTACATGTTTTGAAAAATATTCAGGAAGTGCTTTCAGGTTTTGAAAAACATTTTGGAATTTGTTTCGTGTTTTGGAAAACATTCCGGAATTACTTTCATGTTATAATTTTCATTCTTATAATGAATGTTGTTGATAAAAGGCCAACCCAGACCACATTCGTCTTGCAGAAGAAACCTCTACCATCCTATAAATATTTTTCCATGAGACACATCATAATTAAAATCAAGCCGTTCTGTAGCCGTCACTCTGCCAGCCTTCTTCCTGTCTGAAGAAATGAAGGGTACAGTTCGCTCTGGAAATCCAAGTCATGACACTACACAGGATAAAAGGATGGATACGTGAGTCCGACAGGTCTGTCAGATCAGCTCTAATCATGCTTCTAACGTGCAGTCCGACCTCTGGATTAGTTTCATTCTTTCAAACAGATCTCTTGTAACAGATTCAGGAGTTTGTTCCTGATAGTGATTCCTATAAAGCGGTGATCATCTTAACCCTGAACAGACCTCTGATGACCGACCACCCACCCTGCTGCTGCTGGAGGCTCATTAGGCTCTGACTCTGCGAGGACAGGTCCTCTCTCTGTGTGGAGTCCATGAGGCTCTAACAGAGCAGATCACTGCTTTCCTTCCTCTGTGGTCTCACACACACACATACACACACACACACACACAGCCTGGTGGCCTCAGAGTGCACACACTGAGAGAGACACACTGCTGCTGCCTCACATGGAGACACCGGGACAAAGAGAACTGAAGGACAGACTCAAGGTGACCTCCAGACGCCCATCAGATCTCTGGGAGGCTGGTATGAAAAGTCAGACCACCACATTAGGTCTGAAGCTTCATGATCATCATTACTAGGACTACTATTAATACTATTAATACACGTGTTCAGGGTTTAGCAATTAAAGCTCACAACACAAACACACCTGCATGTAAAGGTGAGGGCAGTGAGAGGAGCCGGGCGGAGGAGGGATTACGTGAGGAGGATGCTGCTCGGCAGGTGAAGCTCAGCGTGACTCGCTGGATGGGGAGCGCCCTCCTCGACCTCGGGCTGCCAGCAGAGAAAGAAGGCCTGAAGATGAGCGGCGACCCCCACCATCACCATCACCATCACCATCACCACCTCCTCTTCATCATCATGAGGACAGACTGGCTGCTTTATCACTGATGTTACTTTAAAGAGATTCCCCTAACACCCAAGACTTTAAACTAGAGATTGAGACCATAAACGCAATAAGGGAATGTTTACTGAGGGAATATATCAGCTGAGAAGTACGACTATCTTCTCAGACTTTTAAAAAATCTGACTGCTTTTAATGAAGTGGAGTCGCCCCCTGCTGGACATCAGACAGCATGCAAAACTATGACCAAGAATTTTTGGGACTTCACAAAACGTGTCATCATCTCTATATCTTAGAAAGTTTGCTGATTCTCAGAGGGATAAAGAAAAGCTGAGTGACGCTCACGAGGCCTGAGGAACAACAGACGCTGAAGAGAAGCCTTGTTTCTTTTAGCTGAGCAGCGTGTCCTGAAGCGGAGTCAGGTCACCAGACTCCTCATGTGACAGCACACCGCCTGGATTAGCTCCTGTAAGCCTATTAAACAGGTTCGGACTAGGTGGGCCCGCACAGACTACACTTCACTCCCTGCACACGGCCCACGCAGGGTGGCCGGTCTGAAACCGAGAGGTCACAGGTCCTCAGCAGACCACAGAGTCCCCGCTGGAGTGTCCTTGAGCCACACAAGCACTCATGAATAATCTGGGGAATGTAGAAAACCACAATAACAAATTATATTTATCAACACATTTCTCCAAAGTCACGCCTCAAACACTCACACTGCTGACACGGTGGAAGTCACTGCATTAACCCTTAAAGACCCAAACCATCTTTGGGGGTGCCAGACTCTCCTGAATTTATTTTGAATATGCTGAATGAGACAAAAGTGGCATCAATGGAAAGCCGAGAATGTCCTCTGTAACTGAGTTTTTGAAGCTTGTTGATAGGATGAGCGGTTCTAAAGTTATCAAACATTTAAGAACAAGTAGTCACTGCATTAAAAACAGACATGACTCTGTAGTGGAAGTCACTGCATTAAAAACAGACATGACTCTGTAGTGGAAGTCACTGCATTAAACACAGACATGACTCTGTAGTGGAAGTCACTGCATTAAACAAAGACATGACTCTGTAGTGGAAGTCACTGCATTAAACAAAGACATGACTCTGTAGTGGAAGTCACTGCATTAAACACAGACATGACTCTGTAGTGGAAGTCACTGCATTAAACACAGACATGACTCTGTAGTGGAAGTCACTGCATTAAGAACAGACATGACTCTGTAGTGGAAGTCACTGCATTAAACACAGACATGACTCTGTAGTGGAAGTCACTGCATTAAAAACAGACATGACTCTGTAGTGGAAGTCACTGCATTGAAAACAGACATGACTCTGTAGTGGAAGTCACTGCATTAAAAACAGACATGACTCTGTAGTGGAAGTCACTGCATTAAAAACAGACATGACTCTGTAGTGGAAGTCACTGCATTAAAAACAGACATGACTCTGTAGTGGAAGTCACTGCATTGAAAACAGACATGACTCTGTAGTGGAAGTCACTGCATTAAAAACAGACATGACTCTGTAGTGGAAGTCACTGCATTAAAAACAGACATGACTTTGTAGTGGAAGTCACTGCATTAAAAACAGACATGACTCTGTAGTGGAAGTCACTGCATTAAAAACAGACATGACTTTGTAGTGGAAGTCACTGCATTAAAAACAGACATGACTCTGTAGTGGAAGTCACTGCATTAAAAACAGACATGACTCTGTAGTGGAAGTCACTGCATTAAACACAGACATGACTCTGTAGTGGAAGTCACTGCATTAAGAACAGACATGACTGTAGTGGAAGTCACTGCATTAAGAACAGACATGACTCTGTAGTGGAAGTCACTGCATTAAGAACAGACATGACTCTGTAATTGAAGTCACTGCATTAAAAACAGACATGACTCTGTAGTGGAAGTCACTGTATTAAAAACAGACATGACTCTGTAGTGGATGTCACTGCATTAAACACAGACATGACTCTGTAGTGGAAGTCACTGCATTAAAAACAGACATGACTCTGTAGTGGAAGTCACTGCATTAAGAACAGACATGACTCTGTAGTGGAAGTCACTGCATTAAGAACAGACATGACTGTAGTGGAAGTCACTGCATTAAACACAGACATGACTCTGTAGTGGAAGTCACTGCATTAAAAACAGACATGACTCTGTAGTGGAAGTCACTGCATTAAAAACAGACAGGACTCTGTAGTTGAAGTCACTGCATTAAAAACAGACAGGACTCTGTAGTGGAAGTCACTGCATTAAAAACAGACATGACTCTGTAGTTGAAGTCACTGCATTAAAAACAGACATGACTGTAGTTGAAGTCACTTCATTAAGAACAGACGTGACTCTGTAGTGGAAGTCACTGCATTAAAAACAGACATGACTCTGTAGTTGAAGTCACTGCATTAAAAACAGACATGACTGTAGTTGAAGTCACTGCATTAAAAACAGACATGACTCTGTAGTGGAAGTCACTGCATTAAAAACAGACATGACTTTGTAGTGGAAGTCACTGCATTAAACACAGACATGACTCTGTAGTGGATGTCACTGCAAGAAAAACAGACATGACTCTGTAGTGGAAGTCACTGCATTAAACACAGACATGACTCTGTAGTGGAAGTCACTGCATTAAACACAGACATGACTCTGTAGTGGAAGTCACTGCATTAAACACAGACATGACTCTGTAGTGGAAGTCACTGCATTGAACACAGACAAGACTCTGTAGTGGAAGTCACTGCATTATTAACAGACATGACTCTGTAGTGGAAGTCACTGCATTAAGAACAGACATGACTCTGTAGTGGAAGTCACTGCATTAAGAACAGACATGACTCTGTAGTGGAAGTCACTGCATTAAACGCAGACATGACTCTGTAGTGGAAGTCACTGCATTAAAAACAGACATGACTCTGTAGTGGAAGTCACTGCATTAAAAACAGACAGGACTCTGTAGTGGAAGTCACTGCATTAAAAACAGACATGACTCTGTAGTGGAAGTCACTGCATTAAAAACAGACATGACTCTGTAGTGGAAGTCACTGCATTAAGAACAGACATGACTCTGTAGTGGAAGTCACTGCATTAAGAACAGACATGACTGTAGTGGAAGTCACTGCATTAAACACAGACATGACTCTGTAGTGGAAGTCACTGCATTAAAAACAGACATGACTCTGTAGTGGAAGTCACTGCATTAAAAACAGACAGGACTCTGTAGTTGAAGTCACTGCATTAAAAACAGACAGGACTCTGTAGTGGAAGTCACTGCATTAAAAACAGACATGACTCTGTAGTTGAAGTCACTGCATTAAAAACAGACATGACTGTAGTTGAAGTCACTTCATTAAGAACAGACGTGACTCTGTAGTGGAAGTCACTGCATTAAAAACAGACATGACTCTGTAGTGGAAGTCACTGCATTAAACACAGACATGACTCTGTAGTGGAAGTCACTGCATTAATAACAGACATGGCTCTGTAGTGGAAGTCACTGCATTAAGAACAGACATGACTCTGTAGTGGAAGTCACTGCATTAAAAACAGACATGACTCTGTAGTGGAAGTCACTGC
Organism: Notolabrus celidotus; assembly: GCF_009762535.1. Lineage (NCBI taxonomy): Eukaryota > Metazoa > Chordata > Actinopteri > Labriformes > Labridae > Notolabrus > Notolabrus celidotus. Next base: position 38,441,724 of record NC_048278.1, read on the forward strand.
ATTAAAAACAGACATGACTTTGTAGTGGAAGTCACTGCATTAAACACAGACATGACTCTGTAGTGGATGTCACTGCAAGAAAAACAGACATGACTCTGTAGTGGAAGTCACTGCATTAAACACAGACATGACTCTGTAGTGGAAGTCACTGCATTAAACACAGACATGACTCTGTAGTGGAAGTCACTGCATTAAACACAGACATGACTCTGTAGTGGAAGTCACTGCATTAAACACAGACAAGACTCTGTAGTGGAAGTCACTGCATTATTAACAGACATGACTCTGTAGTGGAAGTCACTGCATTAAGAACAGACATGACTCTGTAGTGGAAGTCACTGCATTAAGAACAGACATGACTCTGTAGTGGAAGTCACTGCATTAAAAACAGACATGACTGTAGTGGAAGTCACTGCATTAAACACAGACATGACTCTGTAGTGGAAGTCACTGCATTATTAACAGACATGACTCTGTAGTGGAAGTCACTGCATTAAAAACAGACATGACTCTGTAGTGGAAGTCACTGCATTAAGAAGAGACATGACTCTGTAGTGGAAGTCACTGCATTAAGAAGAGACATGACTCTGTAGTGGATGTCACTACATTAACAACAGACATGACTCTGTAGTAGATGTCACTGCATGGGCTCAAAATCACCTCTTATAGGTTTTACTGTAAACTGTTTTCATAAATCTCAGTTTAAATATTTTTGGATGAAGGTGAAATCATTCTCTGATTATTGATGTGGTCAGAGAACATTTCTCGTGGTCTTGGTATCCAGAAAATAAAGACTCAGACAGCGAGGACTTGCTGTTTTCTGTGACTTTAATTTAAGATCACAAACAGAAGGCGACAGAAACACAGAAGAAAAATAAACTAAATAAAAGATTGTTATGGAGGAGAGTGAAGACACCAGCTGCTCCAGGTCCACCTGCTCACATCTTCCCGCCCTCCTGTGGCTCCGTGAAGCAGTCAGACGGCAGCAGCGGGCTGAAGCGCAGCAGCGGCAGGTCGACGGGGGGGAGGTGCTCCTTCACCTGAGGCCAGCTCTCCCTGAAGCTCCGGGCCGGAGGGGGAGGAGGTGGAGGCGTGGGGCTGGGGTCACCTTCACGATGGTGATGGTGATGATGGTGGTGGTTGTTGTTGTTATTGGGGTCGGGGTGCGAGATGTTGCTTTGGCAGCGTACCAGGAACGCCCCCCGGTGGTGGCGATGGTAGAGCGTGCCGGCGACCGCCATCAGCATCAGGATGAGGCAGCTGAGCAGGAAGAAGAGGACGTAGACGCCTTTGGTTTCTGCAGAGAGACTTGAACTGCAACCTAAAGGAAGGAACAGGAGGTGAACACATCTGGAGGTTTTAATGTGATGAGGATTAATTAAAGCTGTGTGGTTGATGGTTCAGTCAGAGCGGGGGTGTCTCAGGAGCAGGGGTGAGTAAATAAAAATGACACCGGATACTTCTGCAAAGGGGATCAAGGATAATTCTGGAGTTTCTAAACCAGAACCAGACTTCTAAAATCTAGTTAGCTCCTGCTGTGAATTTAAAAGTTACCTACACATGCTTTAAAATCGCTGATACTGACTTTAGTTTAACATAGGGCTTTAAGAACACGCCACCTGCATTTTTGAAATGTTAAATTACGAGCCATCTCTTGGCCTCAGATCCTCAGATGGGCAT